>NW_026646204.1:300000-503546 GCF_949987535.1 Balaenoptera acutorostrata
TCTCCAGAATCTGTGCATCAGGAGGTGCATGGGTGCGGGAGCCCATCCACCGCCCCTCCCCCCAAGGGGGATGGCACCTTCCCTGGCTGTACCCTATGATCACCAGGTACTTGAAATGAATGCAAGTTTTTTGACTTCAAGGAAAAGCTCACATAACCGTTTCTTCCTCATAATGTGTGGGATTTACTATAATGGAAGGACATTAGAAAGAACAGGTAGAAAACTCACCTGTTGGTCTCCACGTAGGAGTTTATTTTGCATGAATCCCTCCTACGTGAGTAGATAGCAGAGGCTTATTTTTGTTCCCGTGTGTGTAGTTGTGGCAGAGGATGTAGGTATGGTGATTTGAAGCCCTCAAAGAAATATTCTCAGAACTCTCAAGATTTCTCTTGATCGGAACCGAAAGAGACCTGGAAAAGGAGGAAAAGAAAAGGAGGAGGGAGAACGAATGAGTGTTTCTCAGTAAATTCACCTTCCTGGTTGATTGTTCTGTCTTCTCATTTCTTTTAACTTCTATGTATGTCTAATGGAATAATGTAGAAAGGCTGATTTTTATGCTTTAAAAGATTTTACATCACAAAGAGACTAGAAGTGGCTAACAGAACTTATTCAAATCAATTTTGCATAGAGGCTTTGATATTAAATTTGTATACTAAAATGGGTTTATCCCAATTTTCTCTTTCTTTTTGAGTGAATATTTGTAACATATTTTTGTAGATAATAATTTATCCTAGATATACAAAATTGTGAGAATGGGTACCATTTTTTACCACTTAAATGATTTCTTTTAAATGAATAGATTGTACACTTTAAATGCCAATGTTGTGTCTTGCGTGTTGTTTTTTAATTCCTTGATTTCCAAAACTTGTGTTTATTTAATTGATTTCTATCTAATAATCTGTGTCTCCCCTTTATTGTTTCTTACTTTATATTTTATTGATCTATAGTTAATTTACATTATTATATTAGTTTCAGAGGTACAGCATAGTGATTCATAAATGTTTAGGTTCTTCTCCATTTATAGTTATTATAAAAGAGTGGCTATATTCCCCATGCTATACAGTACATCACTGTAGATTATTGATTTTATACATCGTGGATTGTACCTCAAAATCTCCTACCACTATTTTGCTCCTCCACCCTATCTCTCCCTGCTGGTAACGACTAGTCTGTTCTTTAATCTGTGAGTCTGTTTTTTTGTTGTTATTGTATTCAATTTTTTAGATGCCACGTGTAAGTGATAACATACCATGCTTGTTTTCTCATACCATACCATGCTTTTCTTCTCATAACATGCCATGCTTGTTTTCTCTGCGGCTTATTTTACTAAGCATAATACCCTCCAAATCCATCCATGTTCTTGCAAATGGCAAAATTTCATTTTTTTGCTGAAGTCATCATAAAAAATCTTTTTTATCCACTAAGCTATTGATGAACACTTAGTTTGACTCTATATCTTGGCTATGGCAAATAACACTGTTATGAACATTGGTGTGCAGTTATTTTTTTTTGAAATAGTGTTTTTGTTTTCTTCTGATATACCCAACAGTGAAATTGCTGGATATTATGGTAGTTCTATTTTTAGTTTTTTGTGGAACCTCCATTCTGCTTTCCACAGTAGCTGCACTACTTCACATTCACATCAAGAGTGTACAAGAGTTTCCCTTTCTCCACATCCTCACTAACCTTTGTTATTTGTGATCTTTTGGATGACAGCCATTCTGACAAGACTGAGGTGATATATCTCATAGTTTTGATTTGCATTTTACTGCCGATTAGCTATGTTTAGCATCTTTGTGAGTTCTGGCTGTCTATATGTAGTTTTTCCTTGGAAAAAATGTCTATTTAGGTCTTCTCATTTTTTTAAAAAAAGATTTTGGGTGTTTTTTTGATATTGAGTTGTATGTGCTATTGCTGTAGTTTAGGTATGAACCCTTGCTTGGTCATCTTTTTTGATGTTAACCTCTTATCATGTGCAAATATTGTCTCTCCCTCAGCAGGTTGTCTTTTCATTTTGTCTTTGGTTTCCTTTGCTGTGCAAAATCTTTTAAGTTTAGTGAAGTCCCATTTGTTTATTTTTGCTTTTGTTTCATTTGCCTTAGTAGACTGAACCTAAAACTGTTGCTATCATTTATGTTGAAGAATGTTCTATATTTTCCTCTAGGGGTTTTATGGTTTCTGGTCCTACATTTAGGTCTTTATTCAGTTTTGCATTTATTTTATATATGGTGTGCTAAAATAATCTAATTTTATTCTTTTCCATGGAGCTGACCAGTTTTCCCAGTACCACTTATTGAAGAGACAGTTTTTTCTCCATATTGCCTGCTTTGTCATAAATCAATTAAATATAAGTGTGTGGGCTTATTTCTGGGATCTCTATTCTATTCCAGTGATCTTTGTGTCTGTTTTTGCTCTGGTACCTTTCTCTTTGATTACTGTCGCTTTGCAGTATAGTCTGAAGTCAAGGTGCGTGATGCCTCCAGCTGTGTTCTTTCTCAAGATTGTTTGGCTATTTGGGGTCTTTGTGTTTCTATACAAATTTTAAAATTACTTTTTCAAGTTCTGTGAAAATGCTTTGGTATTCTGATAGGGATTGCATTAAATCTGTAGATTGTCTTTGGTAGTATGGTTATTTTAACAGTATTAATTCTTCCAGTCGATGCACATGTTATATTTTTCCATCTTTTTGTGTTGTCTTCAACTTCTTTCACCAATGGCTGAGAGATTTCTGAGCACATGTCTTTTACCTGCTTAGGTGTGTTTATTCCTAGGTATCTTATTCTTTTTGATGTCATTGCATATGGTATAGTTTTCTTAATTTTTCTTTCTGACAGCTTTGAGTTTTGTTTTTTCTTCTTTTTCTAATTCCTTCAGGTGTAATGTTAGGTTGTTTATTTGATATTTTTCTTGATTCCTAAGAATAAGCTTGTATCACTATAACTTCCCCCTGTGAACTGCGTTGGCTGTGTCCTATAGATTTTGGATCATTGTGTGTTCATTTTCATTTGTCTTGGGTATTTTTAGAATCCCTCTTTAATTTCTTCAGTGTTCCTTTCTTCCCCTTTTATTCCCTTCATCTGTGATGTGAGGACTATCTTTAATATTATGTTTGGATTTCTTTCAGTTTTGTCTATGTGTGTGTGTGTGTGTGTGTGTGTGTGTGTGTGTGTGATTATTTAAGTTGCTGAGCTCTTAATTTCACATGGACACTAACAACCCTGCATTGTTACTCTGCTCCCCCACAGTTACTGAATTTGACCTTATATTTTATATCTACTTGTTTTGTGTGTCCCTTAACTTCTTATTGTGAATATAGATGATGTTATTACTGTTTTTTTTTTTCATCCTTCCTATTAGCTGTGTCCATGGTTGATTTACTACCTTTGTTGAATATTTGCCTTAACCAATGAGGTTTTTCCTTTAGGAAGTTTCCTTTCCTAATTTTTATGTTTCAATCGTGACCTTTTCTTTTTCACTTAGAAAAGCCCCTTTAAGATTTCTCATAAAGCTGGTTTGGCGATGCTGAGCTCTTTTAGTTTTGCTTCTCTGTAAAACTTTAGATCTCACCATCAAATCTGAAGGAGAGCCTTGCTGGGTAGAGTATTTTTGCTTATAGGCTTTTCCCTTTCATGACTTTAAATATACCATGCCACTCCCTTCTGGCATGCAGAGGTTATCCTGAAAAGTCAGCAGATAACTTTATGCAACTTCCCATGTTTGTAACTTGTTGCTTTTCCTTTGCTCCTTTTAATAGTGTCTTTTTATCTTTTTTTTTTTCATTTTAATTACAATGAGTCTTGGTGTGGTCCTCTTTGGGTTGATCCTGTTTTGGCCTTACTGTGTTTACTGGACTTGGATGTCTGTTTTCTTTCCCAGGTTAGGGAAGTTTTCAACTCTTATGTCTTCAGGTATGTTCTACACTGCTTTGTCTTTCCTTTTTGCTTCTGAGACCAGTATAATGCAAATATTAGTACACTTGATGTTGTTTCACAAGTCTGTTCAACTTTCCTCATTTCATTTTAATCTACTGTTTTACCGTTCATCTTCAGTGATTGCCAGTACTCTGTCCTTCAGTTTTCTGATTCATTCCTCTGTATCATTTAGTCTACAGTAGTTTCCTTTAATGTATTTTTCATTTCAGTTATTGTATTCCTCATCTCTGTTTTGTTGTTCTTTAATGGTCTAACTCTTTTTAAAAAAATTCTAACTTCTTGCTCTGGTCGTCCATTCTTCTCCTGAGTTCTTTGATCATCTTTACAGTCATTACCTTGAACCCTTTGTTGAGGAGATTGGCTATCTCCACTTCACTTAGATCTTCTTCTGAATTCTTATCTTGGTCCTTCATTTGGATCGTGTTTCTGTGTCACCTCATTTTTCTTAACTTCCTGTTTTTATTGCTATGTGTGTAGTAGGTTCGTTACATTTCCTGACCTTGGGGAAGTGGCCTTTTGTAGGAGCTGTCCTATGGGTCCCAGCAGCCCCCTCTCCCCTGGTCACTAGAGCTATATATTCTAGGTGTACCCCCTATGTGGGCTGCTTGGGCTCTTCTGCTGTGGTGGGCTGACTACTGTGGGTAGTCTGGTAGGCTTGGCTGCCCCCAGACTGCTTGTTTGCCAGGCTCTGCCTTGTATGGAGGCTGTCTGTGTTGCTTGGTGAGACTAAATCATAAGGCAGCTGGCTGCACAACTCTGGGGGACACCAAATCTGGTGCTGGTTCACGTATGGGTAGACTTGCAGTCCAGGTGATATCAGGGCTAGTGCCCAGTCACTGGTTCTGGGGCTATGCTGGCTACTGGGAGGAAGAGACAGGTTCTGCGTTCTGGCTGCAGGGCCCAGGAGCCACAGAGTTGGTGTTGGGTCACTGTTTCTGACCCAGCTCTCTGCAGGGCCGGCGGTATCCCTAATCTTGTGTTGGCATTCTGATGGGCAGGGTCAGGACCCAGCTGAGTCCATGGCTGCTTCTGGCCTGCAATTAAGTGGCCTGGTTACACAGGCTGCTGGGCTGTGGTATTCCTGGAGCTGGTGTGTGCCTGTTGGTGTATGAGGCTGATCCCACTGCTAAAGCAGGTTTGCTGTTGGGTAGGTCCAAGCTCCATCCAGTCCCTGTGCAGTTACCACCTGCCGATGGTGAGGCTGACTCCAAGGCCAGAGGAGGCTCACTTGTCAGAGGGGCCAGGGACTCTGGGGCTGGTGCCTGTCCACTGAGGTGTGGAGGCTGGTCCTGGGGCTTTTGGTGGCTGGACCCATGTCCAGGGGCAGCTGTGCACTGAGAGGATCTGAAGGCAGCCTGTTTGCTGGTGGATGGGGCTATGCCCCTGCTCAGTTAGTTGCTTGGCCTGCAGCATCCTAGTACTTGTGTCTGTAGTCTGGTGGAAATGGGTGGGGCTCGGTCCTGAGGCTGATAAGCTACAGGGAGGATTCTGAAATTATGCTTGCTGGTACCAGCGTCCACGAGGTAGAAGGAGCTCCCCCGAATGGCTGCTGCCAGTGTCTCTGTCCCTGAGGCTGTGCTGTAGTTGCCTCTTGCCTCTCTGGGAGACTCTCCAAGATCAGGAGGTAGGTGTGACCCGGGATCCTTTCAAATGACTGCTTCTGTTCTGATTCTCAGATCATGTGGGATTTTGTGAGCATCTTTTAAGAGTGGAATCTCTATTTCCCACAACCCTCTGGCTCTCTGGAAAATAAGCACTACTGGTCTTGAAAGCCCAACTTTCTAGGAACTCTTCTTTCCACAACAGGATCCCTGGGCTTGGGAGCCTGATGTTGGCTTCATACCCCTTGCTACCTGGGAGCACCTCTGAAATTGTAATTATTCTCCCATTTGTGGGCCACCCACTTGGTGGTATGGGTCTTGACTCTATTGAGATTTTGCCCTTCCTTTCTGTCTTGTCGAGGTGCCTTCCTTATATCTTTAGCTGTAAAACATCTTTTATGGTAGGTCCCGGCCTTTTTCATCAATTGCTGTTCTGTAAACAGTTGTGACTTTGGTGTGCCCATGAGAGGCATCAAGCTCTGGGTCTTTGAATGCTACCATGTTGGACAATCTCTCTACTTCATTCTTAAATCATAGTATTTAAGTTTTCTTACTATCTTATTTGATTAGCGACAGTTTGAAATTTATTATCACTCATGTTTACTTCGCCTGTTTAAAAAAATTGAATAGTGCATTCATTCAGTTTGAAATGAAGGTAGTGACCTGTGAATTTCCATACCTCAAAAATCAAGGATAGGACAAAAGCCTTTTCTACTTGTGTTACCCTCAAACTCTGCACCCCACCCCAGCCTGGGGATTAACCTCTTGCACCCATGCTCACCTTCTGTTTTCGGACCATTAACCATCATTGCATCTGTATGTGTGTTGACAAAGTGAACTCTAGTCTTTGCAGTTTTTGTGTTTTGGTTTTTGGTTTAGGGAACAGTCCTACTATGAATGTACATTTACTGCTCTACTGAAGTTCATATATAAACCTGTCAAGCACATTACCAGAATTGGAATTGCTTGTATATACACTTTGATAAATTTTAGAGACAATGGTAGAACAGAAGTAAATTGTATTTCAAATGCCACAATATTCTCACACCATGAAAACCCTTCCCTTTTTAATATATTTGTGTGTAGTTTATCTTTATGCCCATACTATATTTCCCAGAGATGGGTAAGTGTTATGTTTCTTGCTGGCACATTTACCGTATTGTTCAAAGTCAGGCGTTTAGTGGTTTTAGCATGATCCTATTTCCATGAACTCGCAAATACAAGATCTTCTCTCACACTGTCTTTTACTCCCTGCTGGTTTATATTGCCCTCCTAATTCTCAGTCCTGGTCTTTCTTTATGTTCTTCATCAACCTGGATAGGTTATACTATTTTCTCCCTTATTCAAGACCAATAGAATAGAATAGAATACAACACCCAGAAATAAACCCTGATATATGGCCAAATGGTTTTTGACAAGTTGCCAAGACTTTTCAAAGTAGAAAGGATAGTATTTTCAACACATGGTGCTGAGAAGTCTTGTGGACAACATGCAAAAGAAGGAAGATGGACCCTTACCTAACATCATATGCAAAAATTAATGAAAACGTATCAAGAAACTAAATATAAGACCTAATAATATAAAAACTCTTAGAAGAAGATACAGGACAAGAGCTTCATGATATTGGATTTGGCAGTGTTTTCCTCCATATGAAACGAAGGAACAACAAAGGTACAGCTAACAAAAAAATAAACAATTTGCAGTACATAAGTTAAAAAAAATGTGTGTCAAAGAAATGTAAACAGAATAAAATGGCAACCCACAAGATGGGAGAAAATATTTCAGAGCCATCTATCTGACAAGAGATTTCTATTCAGAATATACAGAGAACTCCTACAACTGAACAAAAAGCAAACACCCTGATTCAAAAATGGATAAAAGACTTGAATAGATGGTTCTTCAAAAAGAGGTACAAATGACTAAGCACTTGAATAGATGCTCCATATCACTAAATGCATGTTTATATATTTGTGTGCATGCATACACACACAAGCACACACACACATACACAAGCAGAAAACAACTATTGGTGAGGATGTGAGGGAGTTGGAACCATTGTGCTATGTCAGAGGGAATGCAGAATGATACAGCTGCTTTGCAAAAGAGTATGGCAATTTTTCAGATATTGAAAAATAGAATTACTACATGATCCAGGAATTTTACTATGAGGTATACCCAAAGGTATTGAAATCAGGGTCTTAAAGAAATATTTGTACCCCAGTGTTTAGAGCAGTAATAATCACAGTAGCTAAAATATGAAAGCAACCTAAGTGTTCATCCACTAGTTCCTGGATAAGCAAAGTGTGGTGTACCCATATAATACAATATTATTCAGTGTTAAAAAGGAAAAGATCTAGGAATATGCTACAACATGGATGAATCTTGAGGAAATTTAGCTACCAAAAATGCCATTTTTGTGACTTTTAGTGAGTCATCACAATACAACTACTTATTTCAATTATATGGGGGTACTTAGTGTAGTCAAAACCATAGAAATTGGGAGGGTAATGACGCTTTTCAGGTGGTTATGGAACAAAAAGGAAAGTTATATTTAAAGGATATAGAGTTACAGTTTTAAAACGTAGAAAAGAATTAGAAAGATAAATGGTGATGTTGATCGCCCAATAATATGAATGCATTTAATATCACTGAACGGTGCACTTTATAATAACTAACATGTTATATTTTATGTTATTTGATTTTACCAACATACAAAATTGGGAAAGAATGTAATATCAGGAAAGGGAGTGGGACTGGGATAGAGCAGAGAGTAATCAGAAGGGTGAGACACTGCATATGTTGAAGAAGAAGAGCTGAGAGTCTTCATTGGCCAGAAGAGACTTTATAAAAGAGAAAAGCCATTACTCTGAGGGTGTATTAGATAGATATCTGTGGGTGTGCTGCTATCTCCCATGGGTTATCTTAAAGAGTCTTTAATAAAGTCCATAAGGCTTGCTGAGGCTTTTTTAAAAACTGGATTCCCTAGGAGATAATTAGAGGGTGGTACTTAAGTCTATGTCTAGGTTGACAGATTTTGCAGGGAAGACGAACCTGAGAACAGTGGAGGTCTTAAGAGTGTAAGTACATGGAAATTAGAAAAAAAATAATAATAAAGGGAATTAGGAAAACTTTGGACTTTGAAGGTCATGTATTATGACTGAGTCAGACCTGAGGTTTCTAAGGAGTTATATACACAGTTGCTATTTGGATTACTTGTTGATAAAGATAAGTGGAAAAACTAGAGTCGTTCCCAAGTGTAGGTAAGATATAATGAGAGGATGGAGGTGGAAAGTAGGGAGACCCAGAGGAAAGTGGGAAGGTCATATTGGGCCAAGATGGTGGTAATATCCAACAGAACAGACGGTAGGACAGACTATGGATTCATCTTTTTTATTTCGCCTCCCCCACTCATCCTTAATAATTCTTTGGGAATATTTCACTGCTCTGTGATGCAGGTACAGAATTCGAGTGAGGAGGCTACACCTTCAGTGTCCAGCTGTCTGAGTCCTCAGTGTGCTTCAAATGATGGAGAACTATTGCTTCTTTATGAGAAGGGTTAGTACCTCGTAGCTAAGCTTAAGCTGGAGCTTATGCAATATTGATTCCATTTTATATATACCGTTGGCATGGAGGTTCCTCCTCCTCTTTTCTTGAACATTATGAAATGAATCTATATTTCTCAGTACTTGGGTATATCAGATAAATACGTTAAGTAAAGGAATCTTATATATTGCTCCCTGCATAGTTTGCTCTTTCTTGTTTCTCTTTTACCTTTACTAAATTAGCACAGGGAGAGACCTTGAAATGTTCGAATCAGGAGAGATTAGAACATCATATTTCTAGAGAGGTTGGTTGGACAGAGCAGGGGTCCCAGTGAGAATCCAAGCTTCTGCTTCTACTTGGAAGTGTACCTGTGTAGAATAGAGGGCTCCAGGAAATATCCTAGAATATTCCAATGTCCCTGTGGGAGATCATTAAGAGAGGCAGGATCTGGTACCAGATCAGTGTACTATGACATGTTTGTCAGTCATCTGATGTGAGATTCTCAGAGCCAATCCCATATGGTAGGGCTGAGTGCAGAGTGATGAAGAACCTGTGAAAGCCTTTGATTGCATGTTAAAGATGAAGCTCTGATTTCGGGGAGAATGTTCTTACCTGACTGAATGGCACCCTTCTATGGGGATGAGATTCTGTGCTTTTCCTCTGTTGATGACCACTGGCTGAAAATCATTAGAGGATCATGTCTAGAAAGCATTCTTTATTTAATTTCTTAAAGAAGAAAGCATAGAAAACATTTTTATTCACTTTCAAATTGAGGATCAAGGGGAATGACATCAGTGAAAATGTCAGAGTAGGGAGCTCTGGCTTGTGTCCATCCCCAGAAACACTGACATACGTGGTAAAACCTGTCAAAATGACCTTATCAACACATGTAAGTTTTCTTTTCTTTTCACGCTGTAGATTTATCTTTCATTGAAACTTTACTTACTACAGGATGTGGAGAATAAACAGGGAAGTAGAAACTGTATTTCCTGATGAGAGAATCACTAAGTCACATTAGCTGTTCTGAACTCTGCCTTACACACCGTGACTCTAATTAAAACAAACAAACAAACAAAACACTTTTTTTTTTTGGTAAGTCAGTTCTGACATTTCCTCGTTAAAGACAAGGTAACAGATACAGACTTAGATCTACCAGAATTGAGCAAACTTTTGATTGTACCTGTGTTGAACATATGAGCATGACCTGCTACAAATCTTCATTATACTTATTGCCACAACGGACAAATTCCCTTTTTCCACTCCTGATATGTTGCATGTAAGGAATGCATAGGTCACTAACCCCAGCTGGTCACAGGTAAACTCGGCCACATGGATTACTGCATGTTTTCCTGCTGGAAGACCACACATTCTCGAGGATCATGCCTGCAGAGTATCTGGGCTCTTCTTTTTTTCTGGATAAAGGTTAGATAATCACCTAATTTTATGAGAAATATATAAATTGTATTTGCATATTCTTCAGGTTTTTATTTATCCATTCTCTTTCAAGTCCTAAGTGCAAATATTAAAGTGATTTCCAAGAGGGTGGTAAATAAGACAGCTCCAAAATTAGCAATAAATCATAATACAATTGTGAATGCATTAATGTGTGATTAATATGTAGATACTTATGTAAATGCAAGTTTAGTAATGCTTTGTGGAGAGCTTCAGAATCTAGGTATTAAAAAAAAAAAGAAGGAGTTCTTGAAACTCTCAGGGAATTATAGAGAAGTCTTTGTGTCTATAAATATCATTCTGAAATAATGCATATTCTCAGAAATAAACTAGGCATAACATTGTAGGAAAAAACTTCATGAAATGAAAGAGCATGTGAGATGGCCATACAAGAAAAAGAATATTGTCAGAGAATAATGAACAGTGTGGAGTTCAGCAGAAGGGTCATACACATTCAGAGAGCAAAACTTTGGAGAGCCTAATTGTGAGTTCCTCATATTTCATCTTTGGAGACACGGTAGTCATTTGAAATATGATGTTATAAGATGACGTTAACATACTTAAATACTTTCGTTTAGAAATGACCACTTAGAACCAGAGTAAATGAAAGAGAACACAAAATTATGTTTATGTTGATTTTTAAAGACCTCAGGTGAGTGCTGATTATTTAAAAATGCATGATGTCTTTCACTGCAAAGTAAAGGAGCTGTTACAGTGGAGGATTACTGGACTGAATGTCAATATTATGACATAGTATGAGTGTGTTTCGTGTTTGGTAATTGCAATCATTGTTGCTTTTGTTGTGGTCATCCATTTACAGTGCTTGGTGTCAGTTGATTTATCTCTTGTAAAAATAAAATACAGCCTGTGTGTGTGTGAAAAAAAAAACATACATGATGTCTTGACTAAAGTTGTATGGAATTTGAGATCTGGAAAAAAGCATTTCTTTTCTGTAATGCTAGGATGATAATTGGACATTTTTGCAAGAAAGAGATTTCAGGATGCAAATCTCGTGTCTCTAAGGTGGGAAGTCAGTTCATGGCGGAACATTCTATTAAACTTGTGTGAGTGGAGAAATATTTCTTTGGAAGGAAGAGGTCACGAATCCCTTTTTAATAGTTAATGGTTTATAGTATACCGAATGAGCAAAATGGCTATTTCTGAACTTTAGAAAAGAATAATATAGTTTTTCTGCATTTATAACACGAAGCTGATGTAAAATATCAAAAATTCTTTATTTTGAAAAGCAATGTAATCAATTTGACATAATTCATATAGATTGAACCTGTGGTACACACACACACAGTAAAACTTACATTCAGAAAATGTTTTGCACTGAAAAAATATTTTCAAGTGTAGTTGATTTACAATGTTGTGGGTTTTTTAAATACATGTTTATTAGAGTATACTTACTTTATAACACTGTATTAGTTTCTGATTTACAACAAAGTGAATCAGCTATATGTATACATATATTCCCCGTATCCCCCCCCCTCTTGAGCCTCCCTCCCACACTCCCTATCCCACCCCTCTGGGGGACATAAAGCACCGAGCTGAT
This sequence comes from Balaenoptera acutorostrata, assembly GCF_949987535.1. Lineage (NCBI taxonomy): Eukaryota > Metazoa > Chordata > Mammalia > Artiodactyla > Balaenopteridae > Balaenoptera > Balaenoptera acutorostrata. Next base: position 312,087 of record NW_026646204.1, read on the forward strand.
CTCCCTGTGCTATGCGGCAGCTTACCACTAGCTATTTTACATTTGGTAGTGTATATATGTCAGTGCTACTCTCTGACTACGTCCCTGTCTCCCCTTGCCCCCTGTGTCCTTAAGTCCGTTCTCTACATCTGTGTCTTTATTCCTGCCCTGTCACTAGGTTCGTCAGTACCATTTTTCTAGATTCCATATATATGTGTTAGCGTACGGTATTTGTTTTTCTCTTTCTGACTTACTTCACTCTGTATGACAGACTCTAGGTCCAACCACCCCACTGCAAATAACTCAATTTTGTTCCTTTTTATGGCTGAGTAATACTCCATTGTATAGATGTGCCACATCTCCTGTATATATTCATCTGTCGATGGACATTTAGGTTGCTTCTATGTCCTGGCTATTGTAAATAGTGCTACAGTGAACATTGTGGTACATGTATCTTTTTGAATTATGGTTTTCTCTGGGAATATGCCCAGTAGTGGGATTCCTGGGTCATATGGTAGTTCTATGTTTTAGCTTTTAAGGAATCTCCATACTGTTCTCCATAGTGGCTGTATCAGTTTACATTCCCACCAACAGTTCAGGAGGGTTCCCTTTTCTCCACACCCTCTGCAGCCTTTATACATTGTTGTATTAATTTCTGCTGTGCAGCAAAGTGATTCAGTTTTATATCTATCTATCTATATATCTATCTATATCTATATATCTATCTATCTATATATATTCTTTTCCATTATGGTTTATCACAGGATATTGAATATAGTTTCCTGTGCTATACAGTAGGTCTTTGTGGGTTGTCCATCCTATGTAGAATAGTTTGCTTCTGCTATTCCAAAACTCCCAATCTTTCCTTCACTCTCTCCTTGGCAACCACAACTCTCTTTTCTCTATCTGTGTGTTTGTTTCTGTTTCGCTGACATGCTCATTTGTGTCCTGTTTTCGATTCCACATATAAGTGATATTATATGGTATTTGTCTTTCTCTCTTTGACTTACTTCACGTAGTATCATTATCTCTAGGTCCATCCATGTTGCTGCAAATGGCATTATTTCATTCTTTTTTATGTCTGAGTAATATCTATTGTATACGTATACCACACCTTCTTTATACACTCATATTTCAATGAACATTTAGGTTGTTTCCATGTCTTGGCTGTTATAAATAGTGCTGCTATGAACATAGGGTTTCATGTATCTTTTTGAATTATAGTTTTGTCTAGATATATGTCCACAAGTGGGATTGCTAGATCATATGGCACCTCTCTTTATAGTTTTTTTGAGGAACCTCCATACTGTTTTCCATAGTGGCTGCACCAACTTACATGGCCACCGACAGTGTAGAAGGGTTCCCTTTTCTCCATACCCCCTCCAGCATTTGTTAATTGTAGATTTTTTTTTAATGATGGCCATTCTGATCAGGGTGAAGTGATACCTCATTGTAATTTGGATTTGCGTTTATCTAATAATTAGTGATGATGAGCATCTTTTCATGTGCCTATTGGCTCTCTGTATGTCTTCTTTGGAGAAATGTTTATTTAGGTCTTCTACCCATTTTTCCATTGAGTTATTTGTTATTTTGTTATTGAGTTGTATGAGCTGTTTGTATAGTTTGGAAATTAAGCCCTTGTCAGTCTCATCATTTGCTAATATTTTCTCCCAGTCCATAGGTTGTATTTTCATTTTGATTATGGTTTCCTTTGCTGTGCAAAAGCTTATAAGTTTGATTAGTTCCTGTTTCTTTTTTGCTTTTACAGTAAGTCCCCTACATATGAACAAGTTCTGTTCCAAGAGTGCGTTTGTAAGTCCAATTTGTTTGTAAGTCCAACAAAGTTCGCCTAGGTACCCAACTTACACAGTCGGCTATATGGTATTGTACCGTAATAGGTTTATAATACTTTTCACGCAAACAATACATAAAAAACAAGCACAAAAACAAAGAAAGCATTTTTAATCTTACAGTACAGTAACTTGAAAAGTACAGTAATACAGTCCAACAGCTGGGATACTCGGGCTGGCATCGAGGGAACAGGCGAGCAGAGTTACTGATTGGAGGAGGGAGAGGAGGTGGGAGATGGTAGAGGTGAAGGATTATCAGCAGTAGGAGACAGAGGGCAAGCTGCAATTTCACTCATACCTGACGTTGATGGCAAAGGTTCTGGTTCCTTGCTGGGTTTAATTCTATCTACCCTCTTGAAAGAATGATCCTTTGATGTCTGGGTACTAGCTCTTTTTTTCTCATCATGGATGACAAGGTAGCACTGGATTGCATTCTGAATGGCTGCTGCCACCTTTGGGTCCCATTCTAGGTTCGGGTCCTGTGCCTCAAAAACTAACAGTGCTTCCTCAAATAACGAAGATTCCCTTGCCATTTGCTGCGTCGTGAATCTCTTCAGTTCTTCAGTTACTTTTTCTTCCTCCTGTCCCTCTTCATCCTTTCTCTGGGCCTCCAATTCCATCAGTAAGCTCCTCATGTTGCACAGCAAGGAGTTCAGCGAAATCGTCCTCTTGCAGATCTAGCTCCAGCTTCTCGCTGAGGGTCACTACGTTGCTGAAGACCTCTTTGGACTTCTGATCTACCTTCTCAAATCCACAAAAATCATGAACAAACTGTGGGCAAAGGTTCTTCCAAACCCCATTCATGGTGACCGCCATACCCTCACACCATGCAAAGTCAATGTTTTTTATGGTCTTGTAGATGTTATAGTCCTTCCAAAGTTGTCCCTAGGTTGTTCCTGATTTGTCACTTACCTTTACTGCCTGACAAAAAGTGTGACATAAATAATATTTCTTGAAAGTCGCTATAACGCCCTGGTCCATAGGTTGGATGAGCAACATAGTATTTGGTGACAGATGCAGTACTTTGACGTTGGGATGAAAGTCATCCATGAATGGGAGGTGGCGCAGAGCATAGTCGAGCAGCAAGAGAATGTTTTCCTGGAACGTCCTTCTCCAAGCAATATTTCTCTACATCTGGGATAAAGTGGTGGCAAAACCAGTCCTGGAACGTGGCCTGTGTAATTCGGGATTTGGGGTTACGCTTCCACACAACAGGAAGAGAGCCCTTGGCTATGTTTTTAAGGGTTCTTGGGTTCTGTGAATGATAAACTAAGAGAGGTTTCAGCTTCAATTCACCGGAAGCATTGCCACCAAACAACAGTTAGCCTATCTTTTGCTGCTTTACAGCCCGGCATCAACTTTTCCTCCTTACTGATGTAACCTCGGTCTGGCATCCTCTTCCAGTACAGTTGTGTCTCATCCACATTAAAAACCTGGTTGGGTAAATACACGCCATCATCAATAATTTCTCAAAGTGTTTCTGAAAGTTCCTGGACAGCTACCCTATCTGCACTTGCTGTCTCTCCACTTACTTTTACATTGTGAAGGCTGGCTCTAGCCTTGAACCGATGAAACCAGCCATGGCTGGCATTAAAAGATGTGCCCTCTGATTCTTTGCCGTGTTTCTTCTTCAAGTCTTCATAAAGGCTTTTAGCTTTCTCTTGAATCAGCGTTAAGTTGAGCAGGACTCAGCGCTGATGTTGATCCTGCATCCGCACACTGAGAAGTTTCTCCATCTCCTCCATCACTTTTCCATGCTTCTTGGATATTTTGTCAACATCGTCGGCCCAGCAGACTTCACATGTTCCATGATCTTGTCCTTGTTCTTTAGATTCGTGCCAATGATTGAATGATTCATGTTATAAGAATGAGCGATGTCTAACATCTTTTTGCCTCGCTCCACTCTCTCAATTACTTTCACTTTTGTTTCCGTCATTATCGCTTGGCCCTTCTTAACAGTACCAGCTACATCACCTCTGCTTTTACGCTTGCTCCCAGGCATCTTGGGCTTGAAATAAAGGTACTGTACTACTGTACTCTATACAGTACTGTAAAGTACACAAGAGCACAACCACATATAGAGGAAGCACGCACGTGACAATGTATGCCAGACACGTGAACTAACTTACATGATTGGACACGCGAATGGACGTTTGCATCTTTGAAAGTTTGCAACTTGAAGGTTCGTATGTAGGTGACTTACTGTATTTGTACTGCCTAAGGAGAACTACCTAGGAAAATTTTGGTATGACTTATGTCAGAGAATGTTTTGCTTATGTTCTCTTCTAGGAGTTATAAGGTGTCCTATCTTATATTTAAGCATATAAGCCATTTTGAGTTTATTTTTGTGTATGGTGTGAGGGTATGTTCTGACTTCACTGATTTGCATACGGCTCTCCAACTTTCAAAACACCACTTGCTGAAGAGACTATCTTTTCCCCATTGTATATTCTTGCCTCCTTTGTCAAAGGTTAATTGACCATAGGTGTGTGGGTTTATTTCTTAGCTCTCTATTCTATTCCATTGATCCATGTGTCTCTTTCTGTGACAATACCATGCGGCTTTGATTACTGTAACTTTGTAGTATTGTCTGAAGTTTAGGAGGGTTATGCCTCCTGATTTGTCCTTTTTCCTGGGGATTGTGTTCACATTTCTGACTTTTTATGGTTCCAGATACATTTTAGGATTATTTGTTCTAGTTCTGGGGAAAATGTCATGGGTAATTTGATAGGGATCACATTAAATCTGTAGATTGCTTTGGGTAGTATAGCCATTTTAACAGTATTAATTCTTGCCATCCAAGAGCGTGGGATGTCTTTCCATTTCTTTGAATCATCTTCAGTTTCCTTTACTAATGTTTTGTAGTTCTCAGTATATAAGTCTTTCACCTCCTTGGTGAGGTTTATTCCTAAGCATTTTATTTTTTTGATGCCATTAAAAAAAGGATTGCTTGTTTACATTTCCTTTCTGATATTTCATTGTTAGTGTAAAGAAATGCAACCAGGGACTTCCCTGGTGGCTCCGTGGTTGAGAATCCACCTGCCAATACAGGGGACACGGGTTTGAGCCCTGATGCAGGAAGATCTCACATGCCGTGGAGCAACTAAACCTGTGTGCCACAACTACTTAGCCTGCACTCTAGAGCCAGTGAGCCACAAATACTGAGCCCATGTGCCACAACTACTTAAGCCTGCGTGCCTAGAGCCCGTGCTCCACAACAAGAGAAGCCACTGCAATGAGAAGCCTGCACACCACAAGAAAGTCTAGTCCCCACTGGCCACAACTAGAGAAAGCCCATGCACAACAATGAAGACTCAATGCAGCCAAAATAAATTTAAAAAAAAAAAAGAAAGAAAAACCAGGAAATGCAACCAATTTATATATGTTAATCTTGTATCCTGCTACTTTGCTGAATTTGTTTATCAGTTCTAGTAGTGTTTGTGTGGAATTTTTAGGGTTTCCTTTATATATATTATCATGTCATCTGCACATAATGACAACTTTACCTCTTCCCTTCCAATTTGGTTAGATTTTATTTCTTTTTCTTGTCTGATTGTTGTGGCTAGGACTTCCAATACTATGTTGAAGAGAAGACGTGAGAGTGGGCATCCTTGTCTTGTTCCAGATTTTAGCGGGAAGGCTTTCAGCTTATGAACGTTGAGTATTATATTGGCTGTGGGTTTGTCATAAATAGCTTTTATTATGTTGAGATATGTTTCCTCTATACCCACTTTGGTAAGTGTTTTTATCATGAATGTATGTTGAAGCTTTTCAAATGCTTTTTCGCCATCTGTTGAGATGATCGTTTGTTTCTTGTTTTTCCTTTGTTGATGGGGTGTATCATGTTGATTGATTTGCATATGTTGAAACAGCTTTGTGACACTGGGGTGAATCAAATTTGGTCATGGTGTATGATCCTCTTATGTGTTGTCGGATTCGGTTTTCTAATATTCAGTTGAGAATTTTTGCATCTATATTTATCAACGATATTGGCCTGCAGTTTTCTTTTTTGGTATTGTCTTTCTCTGTGTTTTTTTTTAAGTCTTTATTGAATTTGTTCCAATATTGCTTCTGTTTTATGTTTTGGTTTCTTGTTTGTGAGGCATGTGGGATCTTAGCTCCAAAACCAGGGATCGAACCTGCACCCCCTGCACTGGAAGGCGAAATCTTAACTGCTGGACCACCAGAAAAGTCCCCATCTGTTTTATTTGTTTTTTTTTTAAGTAAATTTCTTTCTTTCTTTATTTTTGGATGCATTGGGCATTCGTTGCTGTGCTCAGGCTCTCTCTAGTTGCGGTGAGCGGGGGCTACTCTTCGTTGTGGTGTGCAGGCTGTTCATTGTGGTGGCTTCTTTTGTTGCAGATCATGGGCTCTAGGTGCGTGGGCTTCAGCAGTTGTGGCTATCAGGCTCAGTAGTTGTGGCTCGTGGGCTGTAGAGCGCAGGCTCAGTAGTTGTGGCACACAGGCTTAGTTGCTCCGTGGCATGTGGGATCTTTCCAGACCAGGTCTCGAACCTATGTCCCCTGCAGTGGCAGACAGATTCTTAACCACTGTGCCACCAGGGAAGTCCCCCCCCATCTGTTTTTGATATCAGCCTGATAGTGGCTTCATAGAATGTCTTTGGAAGTATTCCTTACTCTTCAATCTTTTCGAAGAGTTTGAGAAGAATCAGTGTAAGTTCTGCTTTTTATATTTGGTAGAATTTGCCTGTGAAACCATCTGATCCTGGACTTCTGTTGGTAGGGAGTTTTTTAAAATTACAGATTCTATTTTTTTAAAAATTCTATTTATTTATTTATTTATTTTGGCTGTGTTGGGTCTTCGTTTCTGTGCGAGGGCTTTCTCTAGTTGCAGCGAGCGGGGGCCACTCTTCATCACGGTGCGTGGGCCTCTCACTATCGCGACCTCTCTTGTTGCGGAGCACGGGCTTCAGACGCTCAGGCTCAGTAGTTGTGGCTCACGGGCCCAGTTGCTCCGCGGCATGTGGGATCTTCCCAGACCAGGGCTCGAACCCGTGTCCCCTGCATTGGCAGGCAGATTCTCAACCACCGCGCCACCAGGGAAGCCCTCTATTTTGCTTTTAGTGATCAGTATGCTCAAGTTATCTATTTCTTCTTGATTCAGTTTTGTTCGGCTGTAAAAAATCAAAATATATTTTTAAGTTATGTTAGCACCTAAATACTTACCATGTATTAGACCGCAAAAGAGCGAAGAAAAAATTTTAAAATATTTTTTCAAGTACAAAAAGTATTAAAATGTTTTAAAGAAATTGGTATAATAATACTAATTACAATAATGACAAATTTTTCTGAACTTAAAGACTACTTATATCTAAGATGCATATTATATGCTTATTGTTTTATTGTTTTTAAATACATGGAATGTTTTCTCCTTTCTAATGTAATTCTTTTATTTTACCTGTATATTGTGAAAAAAATCTAGTTGCACATAATATAAAAAAAATTACACTTTAATAGGAGATATTAATCCATTTACATTTACTATAGTACTGAAAATACTTAGGTTTAGCATTCCATGTCATTGAGTGCTCTTTTTTATTTATTTATTTAAAAAAAAAGATTTAATTTGGTGGGGGCATAAATTATTTATTTATTTATTTATTTATTTAATTTTAACATCTTTATTGGACTATAATTGCTTTACAATGGTGTGTTAGTCTCTGCTTTATAACAAAGTGAATCAACTATACATATCCATATATCCCCATATCTCCTCCCTGTTGCGTCTCCCTCCCGCTCTCCCTATCCCACCCCTCTATGTGGTCATAAAGCACTGAGCTGATCTCCCTGTTCTATGCAGCTGTTTCCTACTAGCTAGCTATTATACATTTGGTAGTATATATAAGTCCATGCCACTCTCTCACTTCGTCCCAGCTTACCCTTCCCCCTCCCCATGTCCTCAAGTCCATTCTCTATGTCTGCGTCTTTATTCCTGTCCTGTCCCTAGGTTCTTCCCAACCGTTTTTTCCCTTTTCTTTTTAGATTCCACATATATGTGTTAACATACAGTATTTGTTTTTCTCTTTCTGACTTACTTCATTCTGTATGACAGACTCTAGGTCCATCCATCTCACTACAAATAACTCAATTTCATTTATTTTTATGGCTGAGTAATATTCCATTTTATATTGAAGATGTGCAACATCTTTTTTACCCATTCATCAGTTAATGGACACTTAGGTTGCTTCCATGTCCTGGCTATTGCAGATAGAGCTGCAATGAACATTGTGGAACATGACTCTTTTTGAATTATGGTTTTCTCCAGGTATATGCCCAGTAGTGGGATTGCTGTGTCATATGGTAGTTCTATTTTTAGTTTTTTAAGGAACCTCCATACTGTTCTCGATAGTGGCTGTATCAATTTACACTCCCACCAATGGTGCAAGAGGGTTCCCTTTTTTCCACACCTCTGCAGCATTTATTGTTTGTAGATTTTTTTGATGATGGCCATTCTTACCTGTGTGTGGTGATACCTCATTGTAATTTCGAGTTGCATTTCTCTAATGATCAGTGATGTTGAGCATTCTTTCATGTGTTTGTTGGCAATCTGTATGTCTTCTTTGGAGAAATGTCTATTTAGGTCTTCTGCCCATTTATGGATTGGGTTGTTTGGTTTTTTTTTTTTTTTTTTGATATTGAGCTGCATGGGCTGCTTGTAAAGTTTGGAGATTAATCCTTTGTCAGCTGCTTCGTTGGCAAATATTTTCTCCCATTCTGAGGGTGGCCTTTTCGTCTTGTTTACGTTTTCCTTTGTTGTGCAAAAGCTTTTAAGTCTCCTTAGGTCTCATTTGTTTATGTTTCTTTTTGATTTCCGTTTTCTGGGAGGTGGGTCAAAAAGGATCTTGCTGTGATTGATGTCATAGAGTGTTCTGCCTGTGTTTTCCTCTAATAAGAGTTTGATAGTGTCTGGCCTTACATTTAGGTCTTTAATCCATTTTGAGTTTATTTTTGTGTATGGTGTTAGGGAGTCTTCTAATTTCATTCTTTTACCGGTAGCTGTCCAGTTTTCCCAGCACCACTTATTGAAGAGGCTGTGATTTCTCCATTGTATATTCTTGCCTCCTTTATCAAAAATAAGGTGACCATATGTGTATGGGTTTATGTCTGGGCTTTCTCTCCTGTTCCATTGCTCTATATTTCTGGTTTTGTGCCAGTACCATCCTGTCTTGACTACTGTAGCTTTGTAGTATTGTCTGAAGTCAGGGAGCCTGATTCCTCCAGCTCTGTTTTTCTTCTCAAGATTGCTTTGGCTGTTCGGGGTCTTTTGTGTTTCCATAAAAATTGTGAATTTTTTTTTGTTCTAGTTCTCTGAAAAATTCCATTGGTAGTTTGATAGGGATTGCATTGAATCTGTAGATTGCTTTGGGTAGTAGAGTCATTTTCACAATGTTGATTCTTCCAATCCAAGAACATGGTATATCTCTGTATCTGTTTGTGTCATCTTTGATTTCTTTCATCAGTGTCTTATAGTTTGTTGAGTAAACGTCTTTTGTCTCCTTAGGTAGGTTTATTCCTAGGTATTTTATTCTTTGTGTTGCAGTGGTAAATGGGAGTGTTTCCCTAATTTCTCTTTCAGAATTTTCATCTTTAGTGTATAGGAATGAAAGAGATATCTGTACATTAATTTTGTATCCTGCAACCTTACCAGTTCTTTGATTAACTCTAGTAGGTTTCTGGTAGCATCTTTAGGATTCTCTATGTATAGTATCATGTCATCTGCAAACAGTGAGAGCTTAACTTCTTCTTTTCCGATTTGGATTCCTTTTATTTCTTTTTCTTCTCTGATTGCTGTAGCTAAAAATTCCAAAAGTGTGTGGAATAATAATGGTGAGAGTGGGCAACCTTGTCTTGTTCCTGATCTTGGTGGAAATGGTTTCACTTTTTCACCATTGAGAACGTTGCTGGCTGTGGGTTTGTCATATATGGCCTTTATTATGTTGAGGAAAGTTCCCTCTATGCCTACTTTCTGGAGGGTTTTTATGATAAATGGGTGTTTAATATTGTCGAAAGCATTTTCTGCATCTATTGAGATGACCATATGGTTTTTATCCTTCAGTTTTTTAATATGGTGTATCACATTGATTTGCATGTATTGAAGAATCCTTGCATCCCTGGGATAAACCCCACTTGATCATGGTGTATGATCCTTTTAAGGCACTGTTGGATTCTGTTTGCTAGTATTGTGCAGTGGATTTTTGCAGCTATGTTCATCAGTGATATTGACCTGTAGTTTTCTTTCTTTGTGACATCTTTGTCTGGTTTTGGTGTCAGGGAGATGGTGGTCTCATAGAATAAGTTTGGGAGAGTTCCTCCCTCTGCTATATTTTGGAAGAGTTTGAGAAGGATAGGTGTTAACTCTTCTCTAAATGTTTGATAGAATTTGCCTGTGAAGCCATCTGGTCCTGGGCTTTTGTTTGTTGGAAGATTTTTAATCACAGTCTCAAGTTCAGTGCTTGGGATTGGTTTGTTTGTAGTTTCTATTTCTTCCTGGTTCAGTCTTGGAAGGTTGTGCTTTTCTAAGAATTTGTCCATTTCTTCCAGGTTGTCCATTTTATTGGCATATAGTTGCTTGCAGTAATCTCTCATGATCCTTTGTATGTCTGCAGTGTCAGTTGTTACTTCTCCTTTTTCATTTGTAATTCTATTGATTTGAGTCGTCTCCCTTTTTTTCTTGATGAGTCTGGCTAATGGTTTATCAATTTTGTTTATCTTCTCAGAGAACCAGCTTTTAGTTTTTTTGATCTTTGCTGTTGTTTCCTTCATTTCTTTTTCATTTATTTCTGATCTGATCTTTAGGATGTCTTTCCTCTGCTGAGTTTGTTTGTTTGTTTTTTCTTTCTTTCTCTAATTGCTTTGGGTGTAAGGTTAGCTTGTTTATTTGAGATATTTCTTGTTTCTTGAGGTAGGATTGTATTGTTATAAACTTCTCTCTTAGAACTGCTCTTGCTGCATCCCATAGGTTTTGGGTCTTCATGTTTTCATTGTCATTTGTTTCTAGGTATTTTTTAATTTCCTCTTTGATTTCTTCAGTGATGTCTTGGTTATTAAGTAGTGTATTGTTGAGCGTCCATGTGTTTCTATTTTTTACAGATTTTTTTCCTGTAATTGATATCTAGTCTGATAGCATTGTGGTCGGAAAAGATACTTGATACGATTTCAATTTTCTTATATTTACCAAGGCTTGATTTGTGACCCAAGATATGATCTATCCTGGAGAATGTTCCAGGAGCACTTGAGAAAAAGTGTATTCTGTTGTTTTTGGATGGAATGTCCTATAAATATCAATTAAGTCCATCTTGTTTAATGTATCATTTAAAGCTTGTGTTTCCTTATTTATTTTCATTGTGGATGATCTGTTCATTGGTGAAAGAGGGGTGCTAAAGTCCCCTACTGTGTTACTGTCGATTTCCCCTTTTATGGCTGTTAGCATTTGCCTTATGTATTGAGGTGCTCCTATGTTGGGTGCATAAATATATACAATTGTTATATCTTCTTCTTGGATTGATCCCTTGATCATTATGTAGTGTCCTTCTTTGTCTCCTGTAATAGTCTTTATTTTAAAGTCTTTTTTGTCTGATATGAGAATTGCTACTCTAGCTTTCTTTTGATTTCCATTTGCATGGAATATCTTATTCCATCCCCTCACTTTCCATCTGTATGTGTCCCTATGTCTGAAGTGGGTCTCTTGTAGACCACATACATACCGGTCGTGTTTTCGGATCCACTCAGCCAGTCTATGTCTTTTGGTTGGAGCATTTAATCCATTTACATTTAAGGTAATTATTGATATGTATGTTCTTATTACCATTTTCTTAATTCTTTTGGGTTTCTTATTGTAGGTCTTTTCCTTCTCTTGTGTTTCCTGCCTAGAGAAGTTCCTTTAGCATTTGTTGTAAAGCGGGTTTGGTGGTGCTGAATTCTCTTAGCTTTTGCTTGTCTGTAAAGGTTTTAATTTCTCTGTCGAATCTGAACGAGATCCTTGGTGGGTCGAGTAATCTTGGTTGTAGCTTTTCCCCTTTCATTACTTTAAATATGTCCTGCCAGTCCCTTCTGGCTTGCAGAGTTTCTGCTGAAAGTTCAGCTGTTAACCTTATGGGGATTCCCTTGTATGTTATTTGTTGTTTTTCCCTTGCTGCTTTTAATATTTTTCTTTGTATTTAATTTTTGATAGTTTGATTAATATGTGTTTTGGCATGTTTCTCCTTGGGTTTATCTTGTATGGGACTCCCTGTGCTTCCTGGACTTGATTAACGATTTCCTTTCCCATATTAGGGAAGTTTTCAACTATAATCTCTTTAAATATTTTCTCAGTGTCTTTCTTTTTCTCTTCTACTTCTGGGACCCCTATATTCGAATGTTGGTGCGTTTAATATTTTCCCAGAGATGTCTCAGATTGTCCTCAATTCTTTTCATTCTTTTTTCTTTATTTTGCTTTGCAGTAGTTATTTCCACTATTTTATCTTCCAGGTCATTTATCCATTCTTCTGCCTCAGTTATTCTGCTATTGTTTCCTTCTAGAGAATTTTTAATTCCATTTATTGTGTTGTTCATCATTGTTTGTTTGCTCTTTAGTTCTTCTAGGTCCTTGTTAAACGTTTCTTGTCTATTCTCCATTCCAGTTCCAAGATTTGGGATCATCTTTACTATCATTACTCTGAATTCTTTTTCAGGTAGACTGCCTATTTCCTCCACATTTGTTTGGTCTGGTGGGTTTTTACCTTGCTCCTTCATCTGCTGTGTGTTTCTGTGTCTTCTCATTTGGCTTTGGGGACTGTGTTTGGGGTCTCCTTTTCAGAGGCTGCAGATTCGTAGTTCCCGTTGTATTTGGTGTCTGCCCCCAGTGGCTAAGGTTGGTTCAGTGGGTTGTGTAGGCTTTCTGATGGAGGGGACTGGTGCCTGTGTTCTGGTGGGTGTGTCTGGATCTTGTCTTTCTGGTGGACAGATCCGCATCTGGTGGTGTGTTTTGGGGTGTCTGTGACCTTATTGTGATTTTCGGCAGCCTCTCTGCTAATGGGTGGGCCTTCATTCCTGTCTTGCTAGTTGTTTGGCATGGGATGTCCAGCACTGGATCTTGCTGGTCTCTGAGTGGAGCTGGGTCTTAGCGTTGAGACGGATATCTCTGGGAGAGCTTTCGCCATTTGATATTACAAGGTGCCAGAGGTCTCTGGTAGACCAATGTCCTGAACTCGGCTCTCCCACCTCAGAGGCACAAGCTTGACACCCAGCTGGAGCACCAAGACCCTGTCAGCCACACAGCTGGGGGTGAGAGCAAGAGGTAGCTTTGGTACATCTCAAAGACCACCAATGAGGTTCACTGACCATTTTCTCTCCAGAAGTGAAGAAAACAAAATTCAGACTTTGGCTAGTCAGCCACTTTGGTAGCCAGCCTCCAAGATGGACCTAATTATCCCCTAATTATCTCCCAGTCTTCATGTACCAGTGTGGCTCCTCGCACTTGAAAAGGGTTGACTGTTTAACTAATAAGAAATTGCAGAAATGACAAAGTGCAGCTTCCAAAGTTATAAAAGACATTGCAGCTTCTGCTTTGGTTTCTGCTAGATCACTCATCCTGGGGTAAGCCAGCTGCCATGTCATGAGGACACTCAAGCAGCCCTAAGGAGAGATCCATGTGGCAAGGAACTGAGGCCTCTTACCTACAGCCACGTGAGTGAGTCATCTCAGAAGTCAAAAGATTTAATTTTTTAAATTTTTGGTTGTGTTGGGTCTTCGTTGCTGCACAGGGTTTCTCCAGTTGTTACTAGAGAAGCAGGGGTTACTCATCGTTGTGGTGCACGGGCTTCTCCTTGCGGTGGTTTCTCTTGTTGTGAAGTACGGGCTCTAGGTGCATGGGCTTCAGTAGTTGTGTCATGCAGGCTCAATAGTTGTTGCTTGCAGGCTCTAGAGCACAGGCTCAGTACTTGTGGTACACGGGCTTAGTTGCTCTGCGGCATGTGGGATCTTCCCAGACCAGGGATGGAAACCCTGTTCCCTGCATTGGCAGGCAAATTCTTACCCACTGTGCCACCAGGGAAGTCCAGTGTGCTCTTTCTTAAACCTAGTCTGTTTTCATTATTTTCTATCTTAACGATTCTGTATTAAAGAAAAAAAAAATAATAATACTCCTTTCTACCCCCTCCTCTTTGAGGATTATATATGAAGAAGTATGTCTTATTTATTAACCTCAAATTTTCACCTTACTTTTAAGAAGTAATCACAATGTCAAGTATTTAGTACTTTTCACTTCCACCTTGAAAAGCATGGATATTAAAGTGCTAATACAATTACCTTTCCTGGTCTATCTTTTTTAGTTTTTGTTATGTATAAAAAACAATGAAAAACATGCATGGTTTGTAAGGAAATGACAAATTTCAGAAAATTCAGCATCTGAATACACTCTAAACATAGCTTCTAGATAAAGACACAGAAAATTGCCAGATACTCAGAGGCCCCCTGGTCCCATTCTAGTGACTCCCCTTAAGGTTTAATATTGTTCTGGTATCTAACAAAAAGATAACTTTACCTGTATTTTGTATTTTATATAAGTGTTATGGCACAGTAAAATCACTTTTGGATTGGGCTTTTTTATTTTATGTTGTTTGTGAATATGCCTATATGGTTGCCTGTTGTTGTGATCATGCATTGCCACTGTTGCATAGGATACCATAGTGTAAATATTTAACTATTAATTAATTTATTCCAATGTGTATTACAATATGAGTGATTTTCAGTTTGTGTCTATTGAGAACAGCACTGGTATATAAATTCTAGAACTTGAGCTTTGGTGGTGTGTGTCTAAATTATTGTTCAGTATACACGTAGTAGTAAAATTTTCGAGTCATAGCTTTCTTGTGTTTATCTTTTTAGATATTTCTAAATATTTTCAAAACATTTGTATGATTTTTCTTCTTCAGCAGCAGTGAATGAGATTCAAGGATTATACACATTCTTGTCAAACTTGATAATACCTGTCATTTTCATTTGAACTTTCTGGTTGGTGAGTGATAATTCCAGGTATCACACTTTTGCATTTAATTGACTACTAAGAAGCCGAGCATCTTTTGATATGTTTACATAACATTCTGTACTCTCTTTTTTGAAATATCTTTTGGTATATTTCCCCCATTTTGCTATTCCATTATCTTCTTATTGAAGACTTCCTTTTTTTTAACATCTGAAGACTTCTTATTTAGGAGTTTTTAATACATGCTTGAGATGAGTTCTTCTCTCTTTCTGTCTCTCCTTCTCTTTCTTTAGATGAGTGTCAGTTTTTAATGTTAATAACATCTAATTTGTTATTTTCCTCTTTATTTATTTAGTCTTATTTCTATTTATTTATGTAGTCTTCTTACCTGTAGCAGAACACATTATTTATTCTAAACCACAAATATGTTTTCATTTCTTCAATAAATGTAATTATTAAGCTTTAAATTTAAGTTAACTTTCTAAACTAAATATGTTGTATCATAGTGAGTATTAATTTTTCTATGACAGCTGAAAGGTTACATTTATTCAGAAAATGTTGTATCAGCTTTCTTTTCATTTGCTCCTACTTCTCATTGATTCACAGTGGTAAACATCACTTCATCCATGGATCTGACTTTTCTCTGATTTCTCATGGTCATTCTCACTAATTCGTCTTGCCTCCTGAAATCTTTAGCAATCCCATTATTCCACAGAAGCAAAAACCTTCCTTGGGCCTTTTTCCTCAGAAGATTGATTATTCCCACATTTTAAAGGGGAGATTGTAATAAGTTAGGAGAAAATGCCACAAGGGTCTCTCATTTTTTTTTCACATCCTGTATCAGCCTCTGCTTGCACTCTCTGTTCACAGATATTTGTGCAACACATTGATGGAAGATGCCACTTGTTTCTCTCCTTGGGGAAAAGACAGATTAATTACCTAACAATAAAATAAAGAGAGTGTCTTGCTCTTTTCAAATGTTGGACAGGATTGCTTGCATCCTAATTTAAATGTTTCAGGTGACTGAAGCTTAAGATTCCTAAGCTTTAATCCATACTTGCACCATGCACAGCACCCAACAGGAGAGCTTTACATAACCCCATGAGACACTTGTGTGCAAGTGGAACAGATAAAAATATAAAACTATTGCTGTCTTTTTGTGTCATAAAAATGATTTTTTGTCTCATTTAAAATATTTTTTTCTAAAATCCAAAAACGTGTCAGGCTAAAATATTGTTATTTCAAATATGGTAAAATCGAAGACCCTTCAAATTTCTTTCCAGTTTTGTTGATGATGGGATGCCGTCAGAGATATGACTTCATTAAACACAATAGGTAAGATTCCTTCATAAGCCTGATTGGGGAATATGAAAATAAACCCCAGAAAAATCTGGACATTTTCTAGTTCTCAAATATTGGTTAAGATGGTAGAAAGGGCCCTTCATTGTCCTATATGTTAATGCAGATCAATTGTGAGAGGTGGGGATAAAACAAGCAGCCTAAATATCCTTTATGTTTGTTGTACTACTAGTAGAAAGAGGAAGGGTCAACATGTCACCATGGTTGATATAGCAAATAAGCTGCTTGAAACTACACAGAAATGTACCTGCTTGTATTTTCTGTGCAGTTACCCTCTCTTTTGGTGTGCCCAAAATTATGTACCAACTCCAGCAGCATTAAGCAGAAATCCAAAGAAATCTATTCTTTGGAATTATGAGGAAGGGAAGAGTCAAACATTTTATAACATGCTCTATACAAGGATACACGTCACCATCCTTATCTATGTCATGCCATGCATGGAGGGTCAGTAGTTTCAGGGGATTCTGGAAGCACCAAGTTCTGTGGGGTTAATCACAGTTGCATTCATGGGCAGTAAAAGAGAAGGGCCTTATCTTGGTCACTTTCTCAATGCTAGTAGCTACAAAAAGAAGAGGATAGCAGACATCTTAGGGAGAAGAACCAACATTAAATGAAATGTCCTAATTACTCTAGGCAACCTCTCATGGTGGCCTCCCATAGCTCCTCAAATCCCTACATACTTGCACAAGGGATAGTGTAATATTACTGGAGTGTCTGACTGCAGATTAACATTATTTTTGTTGAAAAAAATAAAAATAGGTTCAAGTGATAGGGTTTGAAAAGGGTTCACAGTGTGAGGGAAACTAATGTAACAATGTGGACAGAACCCTTTGGATGGATTCATCATGTTTTTTTTTTTTTTGCTGCTTCAGAATCTGTAGTAGCGATTGGTGTGTTCCATGATACATCCCCACTTCTTATAAGTTTTAGATGGAATACCCCATTAGGAAGAAGTGCACGTAAGGAAGATTAGTGAGTCAAACTCCTCTGCCCTCTGTCAGCAGTGGGTGCAAAGGGATTTAGACCAAGTGCTTTCATCCTTTGATTTGCAAAGTTTTCACTATATGAATGATGCTTTGTTTGTTTGCAGGTCAGGAGCCTTGGTCTCAATATCCCTGTTTAAAAAGTGTTATCACGTGTCTGCCAGAAAGAATTGGTGATGATACTGGGAAAAATTGAGAGTTATCCTTAACAATTAAGGGTTTTGTAGCAACATGGATGGACCTAGAGATTGTTATACTGAGTGAAGCAAGTCAGACACAGAAAGACAGATATCATATGATATTGCTTATATGAGGAATCTAAAAAAGAAAAAAAGGTACAAATGAACTTATTTACACAACAGAAATAGAATCATGGATATAGAAAACAAACTTATGGTTACCAGGGGATAAGTGGGGAAGGTATAAATTGGGAGATTGGGACTGACTTATACACACTACTATATATAAAATAGATAAGTATTGATAAAGACCTGCTTTATAGCACAGGGAACTCTACTCAGTGGTCTGTACTGGCGTATACGGAAAAAGAATCTTATAAAAAAAAACAAGGGTTTTGGGATTATATAATAAATATAAATGTGCAAACCTTTAACATGAAAGGAAAAATCAGTTAACTCTGTGGTCCCTGTTATGGTGTAAATATTTTGTACCTCTAATTTTAAAATTTTGAAACCCAGCTCCCATGTTGATGGTATTAGGAGGTGGGGCTTTTGGGAGGTGATTAGGTTATGAGGCCAGAGACCTCAAACATGGGATTAGTGACCTAATAAATGTAGCACACAGAAGATCTTATGCCCATTCCATGATTTCATTGCCGAGCGAGAAGACCCACATTATGAACCAGAAATTGGTCCCTCGCCAGACACTAAGTCAGCTGGCAACTTGTTCTTTTTTAAAAAAAAGATTAATTAGATAATTAATTAATTAATTTTTTGGCTGTGTTGGGTCTTTGGTGCGTTGCGCGGGCTTCTCATTGAGTGGCTTCTCTTGTTGCGGAGCACGGGCTCGAGGCGTGTGGGTTTCAGTAGTTGTGGCTCACGGGCTCAGTAGTTGTGGCCTGTGGACTCTAGAGCACAGGCTCAGTATTTGTGGTGCACGGGCTTAGTTGTTCCATGGCATGTGGGATCTTCCTGGACCAGGGCTCGAACCCTTGTCCCCTTTATTGGTAGGCAGATTCTTAACCACTGCACCTCCAGGGAAGCCCCTGGTTACTTGTTCTTGAACTTTTCAGCCTCAGCAATTATGAGAAAACAAAAATATTCTGTGGTTTATAAAATACCAAGTCTCTCGTATTTTGTTTTAGCAGTCAAAGAGCTGGCTGAGGAGAAATATCTGTGAGCTTGAAGACATATCAGGAGAAACCTTTAAATCTCAAAAGAAAAGAGAAAATGGGCAGGAAAGAAATCAACAGCACAGAGTAATCAATAATTGTGGAACAATGAAAAATGCTGTGACCTATACATAATGGGTATAGCAGGAGGAGAATAAAGATAATAAAGAACAGAAAATATTTTTTAAAAATGACTGAGAATCTCCCCAAATGAATGTCTGACACTAAATCCACAACATCCAAACTTAGAAGAACATATGAATAGTAAAGAAAACTGACCAATATCTCTCAGGAACATCAATGCAAAAATCCTCAACAAAATATTACCAAATCGAATCCAACAATATTTTGAGACAATTTTATATCATGAATGAGAGGAAATAATCCCAGGTATGAAAGGCTGGTTCAACATTCTAGAATCAAATAATTATATCCGTCATATCAACACCTTGAAGACAATCATTAGCATATCAATAGATTCAGAAGACCTTTGAAAAAATTTAACACCCATTCTTCATTAAAAACTCTCAGTTAAAGAAATAGACTGGAGCTTTCTCAAGTTGATAACAAAGATTTACAGGAAACTTTTATCTTACATCATGATTAATGGTCAAAACCATGAAGCTTTTCCACTAAGTTCAGGTAAAAGCAAGGATGTCCCCTTTCATGACTCCTTTTCCATATTTTACTCCAAGTCCTTGCTAATGCAATAAGGCACGAAAATAAATAAAACAAATACAGATTGGGTAGAAAAAAATGAAAGCAACCTAAATAAAATGTGGACCAATATACTTTATGGACACCTCACCAAAGAAAATAGACACTATGCATATAAGTATACAGAAGAATAATCCAGATTACATGCTGCCATGAAAAAGCAAATTAAAAATACAATTACATACCACTATGTAACACTTAGAATGGCTAAAATGTGAACAATGACAAGAACAAATTCTGTAGGAGATGTGGAACAATAGGAAATTTCATTTGTCATTGGTGGAAATGAAAAATAATACAGCTACTTTGGTAGTCTGATTGACACTTGCTAGAATATTGAGCATTCCCTTACTGTACAATCCGTCAAGTGTTCTCATGGATATTTACTGAAAGTAGTTTAAAACATACTTCCAGAGGAAAACCTGCATATGGATATTTATAGCACCTAATTCAATATTGCCAAAATGTGAATGAAACTAAGGTGTCCTCCAATAGGTGAATGAAATGATATAGTATTAATATATTCTGGGAATGGGATAATATTGAGCACTAAAAAAGTAAGCTATCAAGCCATATAAAGAGATGGGAATTCTTTTATTTTTCTTTTGAAATATAGGTGATTTTCTTTATTTTGAAATTTAAATTTTATTGGAGTACAGTTGATTTACAATGTTGTGTTCATTTCAGCTGCACAGCAAGTGATTCAGTTACACATATGCATATATTCATTCTTTTTCAGATTCTTTTCTGATAACGGTATTCCCAGAATACTGAGTAGAGCTCCCTGTGCTATAGAGTAGGTCCTTGTTGCTTATCTGTTATATATAGTAGTATTCGTATGTTTACCCCAAGCTCCTGATTTATCCCTACCCCCCACCTCTCCCCTTTGGTAACCATAAGTTTGTTTTCCAAGTCTGTGAGTCTGCCTCTGTTTTGTAAGTTAGTTCCTTTGTATCAATTTTTAGCTGCCACCTAGAAGTGATATCATCCAATATTTGTCTTACTCTGTCTGACTTACTTCACTTAGTACAATCATCTCTAGGTCCATCCATGTTACTGCAACTGGCATTATTTTCTTCTATTTTATGGCTGAGTCATATTCCATTATATATATGTATCACATATTCTTTACCTATATTCATATGTTGATGGACATTTTGGTTGCTTCCATGTCTTCGCTATTGTAAAGAGTGTTGCAGTGAACATTGGGGAAGATGTGTCTTTTCGATTTATGCTTTCCTCCAGATATGCACACAGGAGTGAACTTGCTGGATCATCTGGTAGCTCTATTTTATTTTATTTTACTTCATTTCATTTCAATTTCAATTTTTTTGGAATAGAGTTGATTTACAGTGTTGTGTTACTTTCTGCTGCACAGCACAGTGAAGCAGTTATACATATATCCAATCCTTTTTGGATTCCTTTCCCATACAGGTCATTACAGAGTATTGAGTAGAGTTCCCTGTGCTATACAGTAAGCCCTTATTTGTTATCTCTTTTATATATAGTGGTGTGTATATGTCAATCCCAATTTCCAATTTATCCCTCCCACCTCCCCTTACTCTGGTAACCTCCATTCTGTGCTCCATAGTGGCTGTTACCAATTGGCATTGCCACCAATAGCATAGAATTGGTGGCACATTGGTTAAGAATCTGCCTGCCAGTTCAGGGGACACAGATTCGAGCCCTGGCCCGGGAAGATCTCACATGCCACAGAACAAGTAAGCCCATGCACCACAACTACTCAGTCTGCGCTCTAGAGCCCACGAGCCACAACTACTGAAGCCTGTGTGCCTACAGCTTGTGCTCCACAACAAGAGAAGCCACCACAAAGAGAAGGCTTCGTACCACAACGATGAGTAGCCCCCGCTTGCTGCAACTATAGAAAAGCCACGCGCAGCAACGAAGACCCAACGCAGATTAAAAAAAAAATAAGTAGTAGGTTTCTCTTTTTTCCACACTCTCTGAAGCATTTCTTGTTTGTAGACATTGTGATGATGGCTATTCTGAGTGGTTCCAGGTGATACTTCTTTGTACATCTGATTTGCATTTGTCTAACATAAAGTATACATGAAAATACATGAGAATTTTCATATGTGCTCTTTTTTTTGAACAGTGTCAGTAAGATTTATCCCTTGAAAAAGGGTTATTGAAAGGTTGCCTTGTTTTGAAGTCTACTTCGATTACCTACCCCAAGACATTTTTTGAGGGCTGTTGTCATTTACAGCTCCCCAGGCATTGTGAATATGAAGTGCGTATAAGGTCCAGTTTTAGAATTGTTGTTATGGGAAACAGAAGGCGGCAGGATTTCTACTGTCCCTCTCTGGTTACTGACACAACCTTAGATGTAGGGCAAGTCCTGTTCTTGGGTATTAAATTAGAGTGGAATGTGCCTGACCAAACGTGGAAGGGCTTCTGTCCCATTCCTTCTTCCCCCTTACATTTCATCCCCCGAACAAGTATAAACGCCTGCAAAATCACCCGTTGAGGGTGCTGTCTTGTAGAGTGGGATGACCCTTATGAAGGAGTCGGGAGGTCAGAACCCAAACACCAGGATATGTTGAGAGCAGGTGATTTTCCAAATGTCATCCAGCCCAGAGAGTCCACCATCCTTTGGGTGTCAGAGGGTTGGTTTAGTAGTACGAGGGCACACTTAGATCTGGAGATAGTGATCCCATGCAGAGGGGACCAGGTACTGCATGTTCAAGGGGGGGGGGGAATGAGCTGGCATATCCTCCCGAGGTCCTCAGGCCCACAACAGTCCAGCCTTGGGACCAAATTGTGTCTGTGTCCAGGGATGTGACACTAGTACGTTCACTGCGACTAAACAAATTTAGTGATCATTTTTCTTTTCTTTAATTTAATTTTAAATTTATAAGGGAGTATATAGTTGATTTATCATGTTGTGTTCATTTTTGACATACACCAACATGATTCACTTATACAGAGATAACTATATATTCTTTTTAGAATTATTTTCCCATTGAGGTTACTAAAGGGTGTTGAGAAGAGTTCCAAGTGCTCTACAGCAGGTCCATGTTGATTACAAGTTTTCTCTCTGTAAATATGTATATACTAACTCCAACCTCATGATTTATGCCTCCAACACACCTTTCCAGTTTGGTAACCATAAGTTTGTGTTCTAAGTCTGGGACTCTGTTTCTGTGTTGTAAGATAGTACCTTTCTATCAATTTTTAGATTCCACCGGTAAGTAATATCATATGATATTTTTCATTGCCTGATTTATGACACTTAGTATGAATGTATGTAGGTCCTTCTGAGTGGCCCTAAATGGCCTTATTTCATTCACTTCATGGCTGAGTAATATTCCATTGTACATATCTACCATAATTCCTTTATCCATTCTTCCTTCCAAGGACTTTTAGGTAGCTTCCGAGTAGAGGCTCTTGTAAACAGGGCTGCATAAATTTTAGGGTGCCTGGGTCCTGTCAATTTACGTTTTTTCCAAGATACAGGCCCAGGAGTGGAAGCGCCATATGCTCTGAAGCTCTGGTGTTTAGATTTTTAAGGAATCACCACCCACTTCTCCAGAGTGGCTGTTAGCAATTTACATTCCCACCATCAGCTTGTCAGGGTTCCCTTTTCTCCACGCCCTGTCCTGCATTTCAGGTTTTACAGTTTGTGAGGTTGGCCATTCTGACTGGTGCGAAGTGATATCTCTTTGTAGTATTAATTTACATTGCCCGCCTGTTTTGTTGGCCAAAAATGGAGTAAGGGTTTTTCCTGAATATATTAAGGAATAACGCATACGGCCTTTTTGGCAAACTGCATCATTGGCGATGTTCAGCAGCTTTGCATGTGCTTTAATGACGAGTGCAAACTACCCCTTGAAATCCCTTTCCTGCAATTCTGCTTTGCTTACAAGGCCTTTACGAATACTTGGCTCAAGAAATGACTCCATTAGAGGTGTCAATTACAACCCTGCATGTTTGTGAATTGCAGTGCCCCTGAGCACCGGTTTTCAACTTGTTTAGGGAAGCAGACACAAAGGGGCAGGATTTCTACAGACCCATTCCAGTTACTGGGGCACCTGAAGGATAGGGAAATTCTTCTTCCAGGTAGGAAACTAGAGTGGCATATGCCTGTCCAAACATCTAAGGCTTGTGTCTCATTCCATCCCTCCATTCCCCTTCTTCACCGGAAAATTCCAAGCTGTGCAAAACCGGCTGTTGAGTGTGCTGCCTTCCCAAAGTGGGGAGACTCTAAGGAAAGGAGCTGGGGAACCCGAATACCAGGAGACGTGGAGATGAGGTGACTTTTCCAAACTCTTCCCGATCAGACGGTGTACCATCCTCTGGATGTGCCATGCATGTTTTAGCTGCAGGAAGGGTCCCTGCGCCTGGAGATATGGGGCCCATGGAATGGGGGCCAGGCAGTATGACTCTAAAAGGGCTGCATTTGCTGTCCCATCCTCACGAAGCCTCTCAGACCGACGAGTGTAGAGCCTTAGGTCCCATCCAGCTCTGTGTCTAGATATGGTCAGTCCAGGTTGCATCACAGCCCTTGAACAAATTTTGTAAGAATTTCTCTCTCTCTCACTGTCTTTATTGTGTTCTTGTTATTTAATTTTATAATGGAGTATAGCTGATTTTCAATACTGTGTTTCTTCCTGCTCTACATCTATCCACTTGATTCACTTAAAGAGAGACATCAATAAATTCTTTTACAGATTCTTACCAGTCTTATATATCCTTTTCTGGTGACAACAGTGTGCTGAGTCCAGCTCTTTGAGCTATAGAGTAGGTCCTGTCGAATACCTATTTTGTTTATGGAACCGTATCTGTGCTAATTTCAACCTCCTGGTTTATGCATCACCCCGCCCCACCTTTCTCCTTTAGCAGCCATAAGTGTGTTTTCTAAATGTGTGACTCCGTTTCTGTTTTGTAATTGCGTTCATGTGAAGGCATTTTTAGATACTATCTATAAGTGATACCTTATGATAAGTCTCTTTTTATGTCTGACTTATGTCAGTTAGAATGATCATACCTCAGTCTCCACGAGTTGCTGCCACTGGCCTTATTTCATTGATTTAATTGCTGAGTAATATTCCATTGTACATAAGTACCACATCTTCTTTATCCATTTTTTCCTTCCAAGGACATGTAAGTTGTACCCAAATCGAGGCATTTCTAAACAGAGCAGCCCTAAACTTTGGGGTGCCTGTGTCTTGTCGATTTTTTTGGTTTTCCCAAGATATACGCCCATGAGGGGAAGTGCTGTATGCTCTGTAGCTCTGTTTTTTAGAAGTTTTAAGATACAGCATACACTTCTCAAGAGTGGCCTGTGGCAATTTACATCCCGCCCATCAGCATAACAAGGCTCCCTTTTCTCCACGGCCTGTCCTGCATTTCTGGGTTTTACAATTTTTCAGCATGGGCCTTTTGACCAATGCGAAGTGAGACATTTTTGTAATGCTGATTTGCATTGCCCGCTTGCTTAGTTGGCCAAAAAGAGCATCTGCGTTTTTTCCAAAATTTATTCAGGAAAGAAGGCAGACGCCGTTTTTGGCCAACTGCATCATTGTCGAAGTTCTGAGGAATTTCATGTGCTTTAAAGGCGAGTCCAATCTACCTGTGAAAAACTGTTTCCTGCAGTTCTGTCGTGCTTTGAAATCCTCTTCGTTGCCTTACTTCAATACATTTTTAGACGAGAGTTATCATTTATAACTCTGCAGATTTGTGAATTGCTGTGCTCCTGAGCTCCATTTTCCAAATTGCTCTCTTGGGAGCTGGCCGCAAAAGCACAGGATTGCTTCAGGCCCTATTCTGGTTCCCGGGGGCAGGCTGAGCCTGTGGTTAATTCTTCTTCCTGATGGGAAAATAGAGTGAGCTGTGCCTGTCCCAACACCTAGAGCTAGTCTCTCATTGGTTCCCCTTCTTCCCGTTCATCCTCAGGACAAATTGCAACCTGTACGGAACAGGAGGTTAAAGGTGCTGATTCTCCAAGGAGGGAGATTGCTAGTAAAGCGGCTGGAATGCCGAACCGGAGGACAAGGAGAGGAGAAATGAGGTGCGTTTTAGAAACCTTTCCCGATCACACGGTGTACCATATTCTGGGTTTCTCATGCATGTTTTCGATGTAGGAAGATGCCCTTGAACCTGGAGATTTGGGACCCCTGGGATGGGTACCACGCAGTATTACTTTAAAGGGTCTGCGTTTGCTCCCCCAACCTCACCAAACCTCTCAGCCCCTGAGTGTCCACCCTTATGTCTGAATCAGCTGTGGGTCTAGATATAGTCAATCCAGGTGGCATCACAGCCCCTGAACGAATTTTGTAAGAATTTCTCTCTCTTTCACTGTCTTTGTTTCACGGGTTTTTTAAAGTAAGTGATTTTTATAATGGGGTTTAGCTGCTTTTCACTGCTGTGTTTATGCCGCTTTACACCCACTTGACTCACTTACAGAGAGATAGCAATACATAGGTTGTAAGATTTTTACTAGTCAGATATATTCTTGGGCGGTGAATAGGGGGTGTTGAGTCCAGTTCACTGAGCAAGGAGTAGGTCTTCTCTATTATATATTGGGTTTATGGAACGGTATCTGAGCTAATTTGTAACCCTTGTTTTATGCATCACCCCACCTCACCTTTTCCGTTAAGCAGCCATAGTGTGTTTTCTAAACGTGTGACTCTGTTCTGTTTTGTAATTCAGTTCAAGTGTAGCGGTTTTTCCATTCCCTCTATAAGTGATATCTTATGATAAGTGTCTTTTTCTGTGTGACTTATTTCACTTAGAATCGTCGTAGCTAAATCCACTCATCATGCTGCTACTAGCCTTATGACGTTGATTTCATGGCTGAGTGATATTCCATTGTACATAAGGACCACAACTTCTTTATCCATTTTTCTCTTTCCTGGGATATTTAAGGTGTAACGAAGTGGAGGTTCTTGTCAACAGAGCAGCCCTAAACTTTGGGGTGCCTGTGTCTTGCGGATTTTTAGTTTTCCCAAATTATACGCCCATGAGTGGAAGTGCCCTATGCTCTCTAAGCTGAGTTTTTTAGATGTTTCAGGACACACCGTACACTTTTCCAGAGTGGCTGTTGGCAATTTACATCCCGCCCACCAGCGTAGCAAGGCTCGCGTTTCTCCATGGCCTCTCCAGCATTTCTGGTTTTGACACTTTATTCAGCATGGCCTTTTTGACCGATGGGAAGCGAGACTTCTTTGTAGCGCTGATTTGCCTTTCCCGGTTGCTTGGTTGGCCAAAAAGGGCGTATGCGTTTTTTCCTGAATATATTCAGGAAAAAACGCATACGCCCTTTTTGGCCAAGGCCATCATTGTCGAGGTTTTGCCGCTTTTCCTGTGCTTTAAAGGCGATTCTAATCTACCTCCTGAAATCTGTTTCCTGCAATTCTGCCTTGCTTTCAAATCCTCTTCGTTGTCTTCCCTCAATATATTTGTGGACGAGAGTTATCATTTATAACTCTGCAGGTTTGTGAATTGCAGGGCCCCGGAGATCCATTTTTCAACTCGCTTTGTTGGGAGCTGGCCGCAAAAGTGCAGGATTGCTTCAGGCCCTATTCTGGTCCCGGGCGGCTGGCTGACCCTGTGGTTAATTCTTCTTCCTGATGGGAAAATAGAGTGAGCTGTGCCTGTCCCAACACCTAGAGCTAGTCTCTCATTGGATCCCCCTCTTCCCGTTCATCCTCAAGACAAATTGCAACCTGTACGGAACAGGAGGTTAAAGGTGCTGATTCTCCAAGGAGGGAGATTGCTAGTAAAGCGGCTGGAATGGGGAACCCGAGCACAAGGAGATGAGAAATGAGGTGCGTTTTAGAAACCTTTCCCGATCACACGGTGTACCATCTTCTGGGTTTCTCATGCATGTTTTCGATGTAGGAAGATGCCCTTGAACCTGGAGATTTGGGACCCCTGGGATGGGTACCACGCAGTATTTCTTTAAAGGGTCTGCGTTTGCTCCCCCAACCTCACCAAACCTCTCAGCCCCTGAGTGTCCACCCTTATGTCTCAATCAGCTGTGGGTCTAGGTATGGTCAATCCAGGTGGCATCACAGCCCCTGAACGAATTTTGTAAGAATTTCTCTCTCTTTCACAGTCTTTGTTTCACGGGTTTTTTAAAGTAAGTGAATTTTATAATGGGGTTTAGCTGCTTTTCACTGCTGTGTTTATGCCGCTTTACACCCACTTGACTCACTTACAGAGAGATATCAATACATAGGTTTTAAGATATTTACTAGTCAGATATATTCTTGGGCGGTGAATAGGGGGTGTTGAGTCCAGTTCACTGAGCAAGGAGTAGGTCTTCTCTATTACATATTGGGTTTATGGAACGGTATCTGAGCTAATTTGAAACCCTTGTTTTATGAATCACCCCACTTCACCTTTTCCGTTAAGCAGCCATAGTGTGTTTTCTAAACGTGTGACTCTGTTCTGTTTTGTAATTCAGTTCAAGTGCAGCGGTTTTTCCATTCCCTCTATAAGTGATATCTTATGATAAGTGTCTTTTTCTGTGTGACTTGTTTCACTTAGAATCGTCGTAGCTAAATCCACTCATCATGCTGCTACTAGCCTTATGACGTTGATTTCATGGCTGAGTGATATTCCATTGTACATAAGGACCACAACTTCTTTATCCATTTTTCTCTTTCCTGGGATATTTAAGGTGTAACGAAGTGGAGGTTCTTGTCAACAGAGCAGCCCTAAACTTTGGGGTGCCTGTTTCTTGCTGATTTTTAGTTTTCTCCATTTATACGCCCATGAGTGGAAGTGCCCTATGCTCTCTAAGCTGAGTTTTTTAGATGTTTCAGGACACACCGTACACTTCTCCAGAGTGGCTGTTGGCAATTTACATCCCGCCCATCAGCGTAGCAAGGCTCCCGTTTCTCCATGGCCTGTCCTCTATTTCTGGTTTTGACACTTTATTTAGCATGGACCTTTTGACCGATGGGAAGTGAGACTTCTTTGTAGCGCTGATTTGCCTTTCCCGGTTGCTTGGTTGGCCAAAAAGGGCGTATGCTTTTTTTCCTGAATACGCATACGCCCTTTTTGGCCAAGGGCATCACTGCCCCGATTTTGCCGCTTTTCCTGTGCTTTAAAGGCGATTCGAATCTACCTCTTGAAATCTGTTTCCTGCAATCCTGCCTTGCTTTCAAATCCTCTTCGTTGCCTACCCTCAATATATTTGTGGACGAGAGTAATCATTTATAACTCTGCAGGTTTGTGAATTGCAGGGCCCCTGAGCTCCATTTTTCAACTCGCTTTCTTGGGAGCTGGCCGCAAAAGCGCAGGATTGCTTCAGGCCCTATTCTGGTTACGGGCGGCAGGCTGAGCCTGTGGTTAATTCTTCTTCCTGATGGGAAAATAGAGTGAGCTGTGCCTGTCCCAACACCTAGAGCTAGTCTCTCATTGGTTCCCCCTCTTCCCGTTCATCCTCAGGACAAATTGCAACCTGTACGGAACAGGAGGTTAAAGGTGCTGATTCTCCAAGGAGGGAGATTGCTAGTAAAGCGGCTGGAATGGGGAACCCGAGCACAAGGAGATGAGAAATGAGGGGCGTTTTAGAAACCTTTCCCGATCACACGGTGTACCATCTTCTGGGTTTCTCATGCATGTTTTCGATGTAGGAAGATGCCCTTGAACCTGGAGATTTGGGACCCCTGGGATGGGTACCACGCAGTATTTCTTTAAAGGGTCTGCGTTTGCTCCCCCAACCTCACCAAACCTCTCAGCCCCTGAGTGTCCACCCTTATGTCTGAATCAGCTGTGGGTCTAGGTATGGTCAATCCAGGTGGCATCACAGCCCCTGAACGAATTTTGTAAGAATTTCTCTCTCTTTCACTGTCTTTGTTTCACGGGTTTTTTAAAGTAAGTGAATTTTATAATGGGGTTTAGCTGCTTTTCACTGCTGTGTTTATGCCGCTTTACACCCACTTGACTCACTTACAGAGAGATAGCAATACATAGGTTGTAAGATTTTTACTAGTCAGATATATTCTTGGGCGGTGAATAGGGGGTGTTGAGTCCAGTTCACTGAGCAAGGAGTAGGTCTTCTCTATTATATATTGGGTTTATGGAACGGTATCTGAGCTAATTTGTAACCCTTCTTTTATGCATCACCCCACCTCACCTTTTCCGTTAAGCAGCCATACTGTGTTTTCTAAACGTGTGACTCTGTTCTGTTTTGTAATTCAGTTCAAGTGTAGCGGTTTTTCCATTCCCTCTATAAGTGATATCTTATGATAAGTGTCTTTTTCTGTGTGACTTATTTCACTTAGAATCGTCGTAGCTAAATCCACTCATCATGCTGCTACTAGCCTTATGACGTTGATTTCATGGCTGAGTGATATTCCATTGTACATAAGGACCACAACTTCTTTATCCATTTTTCTCTTTCCTGGGATATTTAAGGTGTAACGAAGTGGAGGTTCTTGTCAACAGAGCAGCCCTAAACTTTGGGGTGCCTGTGTCTTGCGGATTTTTAGTTTTCCCAAATTATACGCCCATGAGTGGAAGTGCCCTATGCTCTCTAAGCTGAGTTTTTTAGATGTTTCAGGACACACCGTACACTTTTCCAGAGTGGCTGTTGGCAATTTACATCCCGCCCACCAGCGTAGCAAGGCTCGCGTTTCTCCATGGCCTCTCCAGCATTTCTGGTTTTGACACTTTATTCAGCATGGCCTTTTTGACCGATGGGAAGCGAGACTTCTTTGTAGCGCTGATTTGCCTTTCCCGGTTGCTTGGTTGGACAAAAAGGGCGTATGCGTTTTTTCCTGAATATGTTCAGGAAAAAACGCATACGCCCTTTTTGGCCAAGGCCATCATTGTCGAGGTTTTGCCGCTTTTCCTGTGCTTTAAAGGCGATTCTAATCTACCTCCTGAAATCTGTTTCCTGCAATTCTGCCTTGCTTTCAAATCCTCTTCGTTGCCTTCTCTCAATATATTTGTGGACGAGAGTTATCATTTATAACTCTGCAGGTTTGTGAATTGCAGGGCCCCTGAGATCCATTTTTCAACTCGCTTTGTTGGGAGCTGGCCGCAAAAGTGCAGGATTTCTTCAGGCCCTATTCTGGTCCCGGGCGGCTGGCTGACCCTGTGGTTAATTCTTCTTCCTGATGGGAAAATAGAGTGAGCTGTGCCTGTCCCAACACCTAGAGCTAGTCTCTCATTGGATCCCCCTCTTCCCGTTCATCCTCAAGACAAATTGCAACCTGTACGGAACAGGAGGTTAAAGGTGCTGATTCTCCAAGGAGGGAGATTGCTAGTAAAGCGGCTGGAATGGGGAACCCGAGCACAAGGAGATGAGAAATGAGGTGCGTTTTAGAAACCTTTCCCGATCACACGGTGTACCATCTTCTGGGTTTCTCATGCATGTTTTCGATGTAGGAAGATGCCCTTGAACCTGGAGATTTGGGACCCCTGGGATGGGTACCACGCAGTATTTCTTTAAAGGGTCTGCGTTTGCTCCCCCAACCTCACCAAACCTCTCAGCCCCTGAGTGTCCACCCTTATGTCTCAATCAGCTGTGGGTCTAGGTATGGTCAATCCAGGTGGCATCACAGCCCCTGAACGAATTTTGTAAGAATTTCTCTCTCTTTCACTGTCTTTGTTTCACGGGTTTTTTAAAGTAAGTGAATTTTATAATGGGGTTTAGCTGCTTTTCACTGCTGTGTTTATGCCGCTTTACACCCACTTGACTCACTTACAGAGAGATATCAATACATAGGTTTTAAGATATTTACTAGTCAGATATATTCTTGGGCGGTGAATAGGGGGTGTTGAGTCCAGTTCACTGAGCAAGGAGTAGGTCTTCTCTATTACATATTGGGTTTATGGAACGGTATCTGAGCTAATTTGAAACCCTTGTTTTATGAATCACCCCACCTCACCTTTTCCGTTAAGCAGCCATAGTGTGTTTTCTAAACGTGTGACTCTGTTCTGTTTTGTAATTCAGTTCAAGTGTAGCGGTTTTTCCATTCCCTCTATAAGTGATATCTTATGATAAGTGTCTTTTTCTGTGTGACTTGTTTCACTTAGAATCGTCGTAGCTAAATCCACTCATCATGCTGCTACTAGCCTTATGACGTTGATTTCATGGCTGAGTGATATTCCATTGTACATAAGGACCACAACTTCTTTATCCATTTTTCTCTTTCCTGGGATATTTAAGGTGTAACGAAGTGGAGGTTCTTGTCAACAGAGCAGCCCTAAACTTTGGGGTGCCTGTTTCTTGCTGATTTTTAGTTTTCTCCATTTATACGCCCATGAGTGGAAGTGCCCTATGCTCTCTAAGCTGAGTTTTTTAGATGTTTCAGGACACACCGTACACTTCTCCAGAGTGGCTGTTGGCAATTTACATCCCGCCCATCAGCGTAGCAAGGCTCCCGTTTCTCCATGGCCTGTCCTCTATTTCTGGTTTTGACACTTTATTTAGCATGGACCTTTTGACCGATGGGAAGTGAGACTTCTTTGTAGCGCTGATTTGCCTTTCCCGGTTGCTTGGTTGGCCAAAAAGGGCGTATGCTTTTTTTCCTGAATACGCATACGCCCTTTTTGGCCAAGGGCATCATTGCCCCGATTTTGCCGCTTTTCCTGTGCTTTAAAGGCGATTCGAATCTATCTCTTGAAATCTGTTTACTGCAATCCTGCCTTGCTTTCAAATCCTCTTCGTTGCCTACCCTCAATATATTTGTGGACGAGAGTAATCATTTATAACTCTGCAGGTTTGTGAATTGCAGGGCCCCTGAGCTCCATTTTTCAACTCGCTTTCTTGGGAGCTGGCCGCAAAAGCGCAGGATTGCTTCAGGCCCTATTCTGGTTACGGGCGGCAGGCTGAGCTTGTGGTTAATTCTTCTTCCTGATGGGAAAATAGAGTGACCTGTGCCTGTCCCAACCCCTAGAGCTAGTCTCTCATTGGTTCCCCCTCTTCCCGTTCATCCTCAGGACAAATTGCAAGCTGTACGGAACAGGAGGTTAAAGCTGCTGATTCTCCAAGGAGGGAGATGGCTAGTAAAGCGGCTGGAATGGCGAACCCGAGCACAAGGAGATGAGAAATGAGGTGCGTTTTAGAAACCTTTCCCGATCACACGGTGTACCATCTTCTGGGTTTCTCATGCATGTTTTCGACGTAGGAAGATGCCCTTGAACCTGGAGATTTGGGACCCATGGGATGGGTACCATGCAGTATTACTTTAAAGGGTCTGCGTTGGCTCACGCAACCTCACCAAACCTCTCAGCCCCAAGACTGTCCACCCTTATGTCTCAATCAGCTGTGGGTCTAGATATGGTCCATCCAGGTAGCATCACAGCCCCTGAACGAATTTTGTAAGAATTTCTCTCTCTTTCACTGTCTTTGTTTCACGGGTTTTGAAAAGTAATTTATTTTTATAATGGGGTTTAGCTACTTTTCACGGCTGTGTTTATGCCGCTTTACACTCCCTTGACTCACTTACAGAGAGATATCAATACATAAGTTTGAAGATTCTTACTAGTCAGATATATTCTTGTGCGGTGAATAGGGGGTGTTGAGTCCAGTTCACTGAGCAAGGAGTAGGTCTTGTCTACTACATATTGGGTTTATGGAACGGTATCGGAGCTAATTTGAAACCCTTGTTTTATGCATCACCCCACCTCACCTTTCCCGTTCAGCAGCCATAGTGTGTTTTCTGAACGTGTGACTCTGTTCTGTTTTGTAATTCAGTTCAAGTGTAGCGGTTTTTCCATTCCCTCTATAAGTGATATCTTATGATGTGTCTTTTTCTGTGTGACTTATTTCACTTAGAATCGTCGTACCTAAATCCACTCATCGTGCTGCTACTAGCCTTATGACGTGGATTTCATGGCTGAGTGATATTCCATTGTACATGAGGACCACAACTTCGTTATCCACTTTTCTCTTTCCTAGGATATTTAAGGTGTAATGAAGTCGGGGTTCTTGTCAACAGAGCAGCCCTAAACTTTGGGGTGCCTGTGTCTTGCTGATTTTTAGTTTTCCCAATTTATACGCCCATGAGTGGAAGTGCCCTATGCTCTCCAAGCTGTGTTTTTTAGATGTTTCAGGACACACCGTACACTTCTCCAGAGTGGCTGTTGGCAATTTACATCCCGCCCATCAGCGTAGCAAGGCTCCCATTTCTCCATGGTCGGTCCTGCATTTCTGGTTTGGACACTTTTTTCCGCATGGCCCTTTTGCCCGCTGGGAAGCGAGACTTCTTTGGAGCGCTGATTTGCCTTTCCAGGTGGCTTGGTTGGCCAAAAAGGGCGTATGCGTTTTTTCCTGAATATATTCAGGAAAAAACGCCTACGCCCTTTTTGGCCAAGGGCATCATTGTCCACGTTTTGCCGCTTTTCCTGTGCTTTAAAGGCGATTCTAATCTACCTCCTGAAATCTGTTTCCTGCAATTCTGCCTTGCTTTCAAATCCTCTTCGTTGCCTTCTCTCAATATATTTGTGGACGAGAGTTATCATTTATAACTGTGCAGGTTTGTGAATTGCAGGGCCCCTGAGATCCATTTTTCAACTCGCTTTGTTGGGAGCTGGCGGCAAAAGTGCAGGATTGCTTCAGGCCCTATTCTGGTCCCGGGCGGCAGGCTGCCCCTGTGGTTAATTCTCCTTCCTGATGGGAAAATAGAGTGAGCTGTGCCTGTCCCAACACATAGAGCTAGTCTCTCATTGGATCCCCCTCTTCCCGTTCATACTCAGGACAAATTGCAACCTGTACGAAACAGGAGGTTAAAGGTGCTGATTCTCCAAGGAGGGAGATTGCTAGTAAAGCGGCTGGAATGGCGAACCCGAGCACAAGCAGATGAGAAATGAGGTGCGTTTTAGAAACCTTTCCCGATCACATGGTGTACCATCTTCTGGGTTTCTCATGCATGTTTTCGATGTAGGAAGATGCCCTTGAACCTGGAGATTTGGGACCCCTGGGATGGGTACCACGCAGTATTTCTTTAAAGGGTCTGCGTTTGCTCCCCCAACCTCACCAAACCTCTCAGCCCCTGAGTGTCCACCCTTATGTCTCAATCAGCTGTGGGTCTAGATATGGTCAATCCAGGTGGCATCACAGCCCCTGAACGAATTTTGTAAGAATTTCTCTCTCTTTCACTGTCTTTGTTTCACGGGTTTTTTAAAGTAAGTGAATTTTATAATGGGGTTTAGCTGCTTTTCACTGCTGTGTTTATGCCGCTTTACACCCACTTGACTCACTTACAGAGAGATATCAATACATAGGTTGTAAGATTTTTACTAGTCAGATATATTCTTGGGCGGTGAATAGGGGGTGTTGAGTCCAGTTCACTGAGCAAGGAGTAGGTCTTCTCTATTACATATTGGGTTTATGGAACGGTATCTGAGCTAATTTGAAACCCTTGTTTTATGAATCACCCCACCTCACGTTTTCCGTTAAGCAGCCATAGTGTGTTTTCTAAACGTGTGACTCTGTTCTGTTTTGTAATTCAGTTCAAGTGTAGCGGTTTTTCAATTCCCTCTATAAGTGATATCTTATGATAAGTGTCTTTTTCTGTGTGACTTATTTCACTTAGAATCGTCGTAGCTAAATCCACTCATCATGCTGCTACTAGCCTTATGACGTTGATTTCATGGCTGAGTGATATTCCATTGTACATAAGGACCACAACTTCTTTATCCATTTTTCTCTTTCCTGGGATATTTAAGGTGTAACGAAGTGGAGGTTCTTGTCAACAGAGCAGCCCTAAACTTTGGGGTGCCTGTTTCTTGCTGATTTTTAGTTTTCTCCATTTATACGCCCATGAGTGGAAGTGCCCTATGCTCTCTAAGCTGAGTTTTTTAGATGTTTCAGGACACACCTTACACTTCTCCAGAGTGGCTGTTGGCAATTTACATCCCGCCCATCAGCGTAGCAAGGCTCCCGTTTCTCCATGGCCTGTCCTCTATTTCTGGTTTTGACACTTTATTTAGCATGGCCCTTTTGACCGATGGGAAGCGAGACTTCTTTGTAGCGCTGATTTGCCTTTCCAGGTTGCTTGGTTGGCCAAAAAGGGCGTATGCGTTTTTTCCTGAATATATTCAGGAAAAAACGCATACGCCCTTTTTGGCCAAGGGCATCATTGCCCCGATTTTGCCGCTTTTCCTGTGCTTTAAAGGCGATTCGAATCTACCTCTTGAAATCTGTTTCCTGCAATCCTGCCTTGCTTTCAAATCCTCTTCGTTGCCTACCCTCAATATATTTGTGGACGAGAGTAATCATTTATAACTCTGCAGGTTTGTGAATTGCAGGGCCCCTGAGCTCCATTTTTCAACTCGCTTTCTTGGGAGCTGGCCGCAAAAGCGCAGGATTGCTTCAGGCCCTATTCTGGTTCCGGGCGGCAGGCTGAGCCTGTGGTTAATTCTTCTTCCTGATGGGAAAATAGAGTGACCTGTGCCTGTCCCAACACCTAGAGCTAGTCTCTCATTGGTTCCCCCTCTTCCCGTTCATCCTCAGGACAAATTGCAACCTGTACGGAACAGGAGGTTAAAGGTGCTGATTCTCCAAGGAGGGAGACGGCTAGTAAAGCGGCTGGAATGGCGAACCCGAGCACAAGGAGATGAGAAATGAGGTGCGTTTTAGAAACCTTTCCCGATCACACGGTGTACCATATTCTGGGTTTCTCATGCATGTTTTCGATGTAGGAAGATGCCCTTGAACCTGAAGATTTGGGACCCCTGGGATGGGTACCACGCAGTATTTCTTTAAAGGGTCTGCGTTTGCTCCCGCAACCTCACCAAACCTCTCAGCCCCTGAGTGTCCACCCTTATGTCTCAATCAGCTGTGGGTCTAGATATGGTCAATCCAGGTGGCATCACAGCCCCTGAACGAATTTTGTAAGAATTTCTCTCTCTTTCACTGTCTTTGTTTCACGGGTTTTTTAAAGTAAGTGATTTTTATAATGGGGTTTAGCTGCTTTTCACTGCTGTGTTTATGCCGCTTTACACCCACTTGACTCACTTACAGAGAGATATCAATACATAGGTTTTAAGATTTTTACTAGTCAGATATATTCTTGGGCGGTGAATAGGCGGTGTTGAGTCCAGTTCACTGAGCAAGGAGTAGGTCTTCTCTATTACATATTGGGTTTATGGAACGGTATCTGAGCTAATTTGAAACCCTTGTTTTATGCATCACCCCACCTCACCTTTTCCGTTAAGCAGCCATAGTGTGTTTTCTAAACGTGTGACTCTGTTCTGTTTTGTAATTCAGTTCACGTGTAGCGGTTTTTCCATTCCCTCTATAAGTGATATCTTATGATAAGTGACTTTTTCTGTATGACTTATTTCACTTAGAATCGTCGTTGCTAAATCCACTCATCATGCTGCTACTAGCCTTATGACGTTCATTTCATGGCTGAGTGATATTCCATTGTACATAAGGACCACAACTTCTTTATCCATTTTTCTCTTTCCTGGGATATTTAAGGTGTAACGAAGTGGATGTTCTTGTCAATAGAGCAGCCCTAAAGTTTGGGGTGCCTGTGTCTTGCGGATTTTTAGTTTTCCCAAATTATACGCCCATGAGTGGAAGTGCCCTATGCTCTCTAAGCTGAGTTTTTTAGATGTTTCAGGACACACCGTACACTTTTCCAGAGTGGCTGTTGGCAATTTACATCCCGCCCACCAGCGTAGCAAGGCTCGCGTTTCTCCATGGCCTCTCCAGCATTTCTGGTTTTGACACTTTATTCAGCATGGCCTTTTTGACCGATGGGAAGCGAGACTTCTTTGTAGCGCTGATTTGCCTTTCCCCGTTGCTTGGTTGGCCAAAAAGGGCGTATGCGTTTTTTTCCTGAATATATTCAGGAAAAAACGCATACGCCCTTTTTGGCCAAGGGCATCATTGTCGAGGTTTTGCCGCTTTTCCTGTGCTTTAAAGGCGATTCTAATCTACCTCCTGAAATCTGTTTCCTGCAATTCTGCCTTGCTTTCAAATCCTCTTCGTTGCCTTCTCTCAATATATTTGTGGACGAGAGTTATCATTTATAACTCTGCAGGTTTGTGAATTGCAGGGCCCCTGAGATCCATTTTTCAACTCGCTTTGTTGGGAGCTGGCCGCAAAAGTGCAGGATTGCTTCAGGCCCTATTCTGGTCCCGGGCGGCAGGCTGCCCCTGTGGTTAATTCTTCTTCCTGATGGGAAAATAGAGTGAGCTGTGCCTGTCCCAACACATAGAGCTAGTCTCTCATTGGATCCCCCTCTTCCCGTTCATACTCAGGACAAATTGCAACCTGTACGAAACAGGAGGTTAAAGGTGCTGATTCTCCAAGGAGGGAGATTGCTAGTAAAGCGGCTGGAATGGCGAACCCGAGCACAAGCAGATGAGAACTGAGGTGCGTTTTAGAAACCTTTCCCGATCACATGGTGTACCATCTTCTGGGTTTCTCATGCATGTTTTCGATGTAGGAAGATGCCCTTGAACCTGGAGATTTGGGACCCCTGGGATGGGTACCACGCAGTATTTCTTTAAAGGGTCTGCGTTTGCTCCCCCAACCTCACCAAACCTCTCAGCCCCTGAGTGTCCACCCTTATGTCTCAATCAGCTGTGGGTCTAGATATGGTCAATCCAGGTGGCATCACAGCCCCTGAACGAATTTTGTAAGAATTTCTCTCTCTTTCACTGTCTTTGTTTCACGGGTTTTTTAAAGTAAGTGAATTTTATAATGGGGTTTAGCTGCTTTTCACTGCTGTGTTTATGCCGCTTTACACCCACTTGACTCACTTACAGAGAGATATCAATACATAGGTTGTAAGATTTTTACTAGTCAGATATATTCTTGGGCGGTGAATAGGGGGTGTTGAGTCCAGTTCACTGAGCAAGGAGTAGGTCTTCTCTATTACATATTGGGTTTATGGAACGGTATCTGAGCTAATTTGAAACCCTTGTTTTATGAATCACCCCACCTCACGTTTTCCGTTAAGCAGCCATAGTGTGTTTTCTAAACGTGTGACTCTGTTCTGTTTTGTAATTCAGTTCAAGTGTAGCGGTTTTTCAATTCCCTCTATAAGTGATATCTTATGATAAGTGTCTTTTTCTGTGTGACTTATTTCACTTAGAATCGTCGTAGCTAAATCCACTCATCATGCTGCTACTAGCCTTATGACGTTGATTTCATGGCTGAGTGATATTCCATTGTACATAAGGACCACAACTTCTTTATCCATTTTTCTCTTTCCTGGGATATTTAAGGTGTAACGAAGTGGAGGTTCTTGTCAACAGAGCAGCCCTAAACTTTGGGGTGCCTGTTTCTTGCTGATTTTTAGTTTTCTCCATTTATACGCCCATGAGTGGAAGTGCCCTATGCTCTCTAAGCTGAGTTTTTTAGATGTTTCAGGACACACCTTACACTTCTCCAGAGTGGCTGTTGGCAATTTACATCCCGCCCATCAGCGTAGCAAGGCTCCCGTTTCTCCATGGCCTGTCCTCTATTTCTGGTTTTGACACTTTATTTAGCATGGCCCTTTTGACCGATGGGAAGCGAGACTTCTTTGTAGCGCTGATTTGCCTTTCCCGGTTGCTTGGTTGGCCAAAAAGGGCGTATGCGTTTTTTCCTGAATATATTCAGGAAAAAACGCATACGCCCTTTTTGGCCAAGGGCATCATTGCCCCGATTTTGCCGCTTTTCCTGTGCTTTAAAGGCGATTCGAATCTACCTCTTGAAATCTGTTTCCTGCAATCCTGCCTTGCTTTCAAATCCTCTTCGTTGCCTACCCTCAATATATTTGTGGACGAGAGTAATCATTTATAACTCTGCAGGTTTGTGAATTGCAGGGCCCCTGAGCTCCATTTTTCAACTCGCTTTCTTGGGAGCTGGCCGCAAAAGCGCAGGATTGCTTCAGGCCCTATTCTGGTTCCGGGCGGCAGGCTGAGCCTGTGGTTAATTCTTCTTCCTGATGGGAAAATAGAGTGACCTGTGCCTGTCCCAACACCTAGAGCTAGTCTCTCATTGGTTCCCCCTCTTCCCGTTCATCCTCAGGACAAATTGCAACCTGTACGGAACAGGAGGTTAAAGGTGCTGATTCTCCAAGGAGGGAGACGGCTAGTAAAGCGGCTGGAATGGCGAACCCGAGCACAAGGAGATGAGAAATGAGGTGCGTTTTAGAAACCTTTCCCGATCACACGGTGTACCATCTTCTGGGTTTCTCATGCATGTTTTCGATGTAGGAAGATGCCCTTGAACCTGAAGATTTGGGACCCCTGGGATGGGTACCACGCAGTATTTCTTTAAAGGGTCTGCGTTTGCTCCCCCAACCTCACCAAACCTCTCAGCCCCTGAGTGTCCACCCTTATGTCTGAATCAGCTGTGGGTCTAGATATGGTCAATCCAGGTGGCATCACAGCCCCTGAACGAATTTTGTAAGAATTTCTCTCTCTTTCACTGTCTTTGTTTCACGGGTTTTTTAAAGTAAGTGATTTTTATAATGGGGTTTAGCTGCTTTTCACTGCTGTGTTTATGCCGCTTTACACCCACTTGACTCACTTACAGAGAGATATCAATACATAGGTTTTAAGATTTTTACTAGTCAGATATATTCTTGGGCGGTGAATAGGCGGTGTTGAGTCCAGTTCACTGAGCAAGGAGTAGGTCTTCTCTATTACATATTGGGTTTATGGAACGGTATCTGAGCTAATTTGAAACCCTTGTTTTATGCATCACCCCACCTCACCTTTTCCGTTAAGCAGCCATAGTGTGTTTTCTAAACGTGTGACTCTGTTCTGTTTTGTAATTCAGTTCACGTGTAGCGGTTTTTCCATTCCCTCTATAAGTGATATCTTATGATAAGTGTCTTTTTCTGTATGACTTATTTCACTTAGAATCGTCGTTGCTAAATCCACTCATCATGCTGCTACTAGCCTTATGACGTTCATTTCATGGCTGAGTGATATTCCATTGTACATAAGGACCACAACTTCTTTATCCATTTTTCTCTTTCCTGGGATATTTAAGGTGTAACGAAGTGGATGTTCTTGTCAATAGAGCAGCCCTAAAGTTTGGGGTGCCTGTGTCTTGCGGATTTTTAGTTTTCCCAAATTATACGCCCATGAGTGGAAGTGCCCTATGCTCTCTAAGCTGAGTTTTTTAGATGTTTCAGGACACACCGTACACTTTTCCAGAGTGGCTGTTGGCAATTTACATCCCGCCCACCAGCGTAGCAAGGCTCGCGTTTCTCCATGGCCTCTCCAGCATTTCTGGTTTTGACACTTTATTCAGCATGGCCTTTTTGACCGATGGGAAGCGAGACTTCTTTGTAGCGCTGATTTGCCTTTCCCCGTTGCTTGGTTGGCCAAAAAGGGCGTATGCGTTTTTTCCTGAATATATTCAGGAAAAAACGCATACGCCCTTTTTGGCCAAGGGCATCATTGTCGAGGTTTTGCCGCTTTTCCTGTGCTTTAAAGGCGATTCTAATCTACCTCCTGAAATCTGTTTCCTGCAATTCTGCCTTGCTTTCAAATCCTCTTCGTTGCCTTCTCTCAATATATTTGTGGACGAGAGTTATCATTTATAACTCTGCAGGTTTGTGAATTGCAGGGCCCCTGAGATCCATTTTTCAACTCGCTTTGTTGGGAGCTGGCCGCAAAAGTGCAGGATTGCTTCAGGCCCTATTCTGGTCCCGGGCGGCAGGCTGCCCCTGTGGTTAATTCTTCTTCCTGATGGGAAAATAGAGTGAGCTGTGCCTGTCCCAACACATAGAGCTAGTCTCTCATTGGATCCCCCTCTTCCCGTTCATACTCAGGACAAATTGCAACCTGTACGAAACAGGAGGTTAAAGGTGCTGATTCTCCAAGGAGGGAGATTGCTAGTAAAGCGGCTGGAATGGCGAACCCGAGCACAAGCAGATGAGAAATGAGGTGCGTTTTAGAAACCTTTCCCGATCACATGGTGTACCATCTTCTGGGTTTCTCATGCATGTTTTCGATGTAGGAAGATGCCCTTGAACCTGGAGATTTGGGACCCCTGGGATGGGTACCACGCAGTATTTCTTTAAAGGGTCTGCGTTTGCTCCCCCAACCTCACCAAACCTCTCAGCCCCTGAGTGTCCACCCTTATGTCTCAATCAGCTGTGGGTCTAGATATGGTCAATCCAGGTGGCATCACAGCCCCTGAACGAATTTTGTAAGAATTTCTCTCTCTTTCACTGTCTTTGTTTCACGGGTTTTTTAAAGTAAGTGAATTTTATAATGGGGTTTAGCTGCTTTTCACTGCTGTGTTTATGCCGCTTTACACCCACTTGACTCACTTACAGAGAGATATCAATACATAGGTTGTAAGATTTTTACTAGTCAGATATATTCTTGGGCGGTGAATAGGGGGTGTTGAGTCCAGTTCACTGAGCAAGGAGTAGGTCTTCTCTATTACATATTGGGTTTATGGAACGGTATCTGAGCTAATTTGAAACCCTTGTTTTATGAATCACCCCACCTCACGTTTTCCGTTAAGCAGCCATAGTGTGTTTTCTAAACGTGTGACTCTGTTCTGTTTTGTAATTCAGTTCAAGTGTAGCGGTTTTTCAATTCCCTCTATAAGTGATATCTTATGATAAGTGTCTTTTTCTGTGTGACTTATTTCACTTAGAATCGTCGTAGCTAAATCCACTCATCATGCTGCTACTAGCCTTATGACGTTGATTTCATGGCTGAGTGATATTCCATTGTACATAAGGACCACAACTTCTTTATCCATTTTTCTCTTTCCTGGGATATTTAAGGTGTAACGAAGTGGAGGTTCTTGTCAACAGAGCAGCCCTAAACTTTGGGGTGCCTGTTTCTTGCTGATTTTTAGTTTTCTCCATTTATACGCCCATGAGTGGAAGTGCCCTATGCTCTCTAAGCTGAGTTTTTTAGATGTTTCAGGACACACCTTACACTTCTCCAGAGTGGCTGTTGGCAATTTACATCCCGCCCATCAGCGTAGCAAGGCTCCCGTTTCTCCATGGCCTGTCCTCTATTTCTGGTTTTGACACTTTATTTAGCATGGCCCTTTTGACCGATGGGAAGCGAGACTTCTTTGTAGCGCTGATTTGCCTTTCCAGGTTGCTTGGTTGGCCAAAAAGGGCGTATGCGTTTTTTCCTGAATATATTCAGGAAAAAACGCATACGCCCTTTTTGGCCAAGGGCATCATTGCCCCGATTTTGCCGCTTTTCCTGTGCTTTAAAGGCGATTCGAATCTACCTCTTGAAATCTGTTTCCTGCAATCCTGCCTTGCTTTCAAATCCTCTTCGTTGCCTACCCTCAATATATTTGTGGACGAGAGTAATCATTTATAACTCTGCAGGTTTGTGAATTGCAGGGCCCCTGAGCTCCATTTTTCAACTCGCTTTCTTGGGAGCTGGCCGCAAAAGCGCAGGATTGCTTCAGGCCCTATTCTGGTTCCGGGCGGCAGGCTGAGCCTGTGGTTAATTCTTCTTCCTGATGGGAAAATAGAGTGACCTGTGCCTGTCCCAACACCTAGAGCTAGTCTCTCATTGGTTCCCCCTCTTCCCGTTCATCCTCAGGACAAATTGCAACCTGTACGGAACAGGAGGTTAAAGGTGCTGATTCTCCAAGGAGGGAGACGGCTAGTAAAGCGGCTGGAATGGCGAACCCGAGCACAAGGAGATGAGAAATGAGGTGCGTTTTAGAAACCTTTCCCGATCACACGGTGTACCATCTTCTGGGTTTCTCATGCATGTTTTCGATGTAGGAAGATGCCCTTGAACCTGAAGATTTGGGACCCCTGGGATGGGTACCACGCAGTATTTCTTTAAAGGGTCTGCGTTTGCTCCCCCAACCTCACCAAACCTCTCAGCCCCTGAGTGTCCACCCTTATGTCTCAATCAGCTGTGGGTCTAGATATGGTCAATCCAGGTGGCATCACAGCCCCTGAACGAATTTTGTAAGAATTTCTCTCTCTTTCACTGTCTTTGTTTCACGGGTTTTTTAAAGTAAGTGATTTTTATAATGGGGTTTAGCTGCTTTTCACTGCTGTGTTTATGCCGCTTTACACCCACTTGACTCACTTACAGAGAGATATCAATACATAGGTTTTAAGATTTTTACTAGTCAGATATATTCTTGGGCGGTGAATAGGGGGTGTTGAGTCCAGTTCACTGAGCAAGGAGTAGGTCTTCTCTATTACATATTGGGTTTATGGAACGGTATCTGAGCTAATTTGAAACCCTTGTTTTATGCATCACCCCACCTCACCTTTTCCGTTAAGCAGCCATAGTGAGTTTTCTAAACGTGTGACTCTGTTCTGTTTTGTAATTCAGTTCAAGTGTAGCGGTTTTTCAATTCCCTCTATAAGTGATATCTTATGATAAGTGTCTTTTTCTGTGTGACTTATTTCACTTAGAATCGTCGTAGCTAAATCCACTCATCATGCTGCTACTAGCCTTATGACGTTGATTTCATGGCTGAGTGATATTCCATTGTACATAAGGACCACAACTTCTTTATCCATTTTTCTCTTTCCTGGGATATTTAAGGTGTAACGAAGTGGAGGTTCTTGTCAACAGAGCAGCCCTAAACTTTGGGGTGCCTGTTTCTTGCTGATTTTTAGTTTTCTCCATTTATACGCCCATGAGTGGAAGTGCCCTATGCTCTCTAAGCTGAGTTTTTTAGATGTTTCAGGACACACCTTACACTTCTCCAGAGTGGCTGTTGGCAATTTACATCCCGCCCATCAGCGTAGCAAGGCTCCCGTTTCTCCATGGCCTGTCCTCTATTTCTGGTTTTGACACTTTATTTAGCATGGCCCTTTTGACCGATGGGAAGCGAGACTTCTTTGTAGCGCTGATTTGCCTTTCCAGGTTGCTTGGTTGGCCAAAAAGGGCGTATGCGTTTTTTCCTGAATATATTCAGGAAAAAACGCATACGCCCTTTTTGGCCAAGGGCATCATTGCCCCGATTTTGCCGCTTTTCCTGTGCTTTAAAGGCGATTCGAATCTACCTCTTGAAATCTGTTTCCTGCAATCCTGCCTTGCTTTCAAATCCTCTTCGTTGCCTACCCTCAATATATTTGTGGACGAGAGTAATCATTTATAACTCTGCAGGTTTGTGAATTGCAGGGCCCCTGAGCTCCATTTTTCAACTC
This sequence comes from Balaenoptera acutorostrata, assembly GCF_949987535.1. Classification (NCBI taxonomy): domain Eukaryota; kingdom Metazoa; phylum Chordata; class Mammalia; order Artiodactyla; family Balaenopteridae; genus Balaenoptera; species Balaenoptera acutorostrata. Next base: position 356,365 of record NW_026646204.1, read on the forward strand.
GCTTTCTTGGGAGCTGGCCGCAAAAGCGCAGGATTGCTTCAGGCCCTATTCTGGTTCCGGGCGGCAGGCTGAGCCTGTGGTTAATTCTTCTTCCTGATGGGAAAATAGAGTGACCTGTGCCTGTCCCAACACCTAGAGCTAGTCTCTCATTGGTTCCCCCTCTTCCCGTTCATCCTCAGGACAAATTGCAACCTGTACGGAACAGGAGGTTAAAGGTGCTGATTCTCCAAGGAGGGAGACGGCTAGTAAAGCGGCTGGAATGGCGAACCCGAGCACAAGGAGATGAGAAATGAGGTGCGTTTTAGAAACCTTTCCCGATCACACGGTGTACCATCTTCTGGGTTTCTCATGCATGTTTTCGATGTAGGAAGATGCCCTTGAACCTGAAGATTTGGGACCCCTGGGATGGGTACCACGCAGTATTTCTTTAAAGGGTCTGCGTTTGCTCCCCCAACCTCACCAAACCTCTCAGCCCCTGAGTGTCCACCCTTATGTCTCAATCAGCTGTGGGTCTAGATATGGTCAATCCAGGTGGCATCACAGCCCCTGAACGAATTTTGTAAGAATTTCTCTCTCTTTCACTGTCTTTGTTTCACGGGTTTTTTAAAGTAAGTGATTTTTATAATGGGGTTTAGCTGCTTTTCACTGCTGTGTTTATGCCGCTTTACACCCACTTGACTCACTTACAGAGAGATATCAATACATAGGTTTTAAGATTTTTACTAGTCAGATATATTCTTGGGCGGTGAATAGGCGGTGTTGAGTCCAGTTCACTGAGCAAGGAGTAGGTCTTCTCTATTACATATTGGGTTTATGGAACGGTATCTGAGCTAATTTGAAACCCTTGTTTTATGCATCACCCCACCTCACCTTTTCCGTTAAGCAGCCATAGTGTGTTTTCTAAACGTGTGACTCTGTTCTGTTTTGTAATTCAGTTCACGTGTAGCGGTTTTTCCATTCCCTCTATAAGTGATATCTTATGATAAGTGACTTTTTCTGTATGACTTATTTCACTTAGAATCGTCGTTGCTAAATCCACTCATCATGCTGCTACTAGCCTTATGACGTTCATTTCATGGCTGAGTGATATTCCATTGTACATAAGGACCACAACTTCTTTATCCATTTTTCTCTTTCCTGGGATATTTAAGGTGTAACGAAGTGGATGTTCTTGTCAATAGAGCAGCCCTAAAGTTTGGGGTGCCTGTGTCTTGCGGATTTTTAGTTTTCCCAAATTATACGCCCATGAGTGGAAGTGCCCTATGCTCTCTAAGCTGAGTTTTTTAGATGTTTCAGGACACACCGTACACTTTTCCAGAGTGGCTGTTGGCAATTTACATCCCGCCCACCAGCGTAGCAAGGCTCGCGTTTCTCCATGGCCTCTCCAGCATTTCTGGTTTTGACACTTTATTCAGCATGGCCTTTTTGACCGATGGGAAGCGAGACTTCTTTGTAGCGCTGATTTGCCTTTCCCCGTTGCTTGGTTGGCCAAAAAGGGCGTATGCGTTTTTTCCTGAATATATTCAGGAAAAAACGCATACGCCCTTTTTGGCCAAGGGCATCATTGTCGAGGTTTTGCCGCTTTTCCTGTGCTTTAAAGGCGATTCTAATCTACCTCCTGAAATCTGTTTCCTGCAATTCTGCCTTGCTTTCAAATCCTCTTCGTTGCCTTCTCTCAATATATTTGTGGACGAGAGTTATCATTTATAACTCTGCAGGTTTGTGAATTGCAGGGCCCCTGAGATCCATTTTTCAACTCGCTTTGTTGGGAGCTGGCCGCAAAAGTGCAGGATTGCTTCAGGCCCTATTCTGGTCCCGGGCGGCAGGCTGCCCCTGTGGTTAATTCTTCTTCCTGATGGGAAAATAGAGTGAGCTGTGCCTGTCCCAACACATAGAGCTAGTCTCTCATTGGATCCCCCTCTTCCCGTTCATACTCAGGACAAATTGCAACCTGTACGAAACAGGAGGTTAAAGGTGCTGATTCTCCAAGGAGGGAGATTGCTAGTAAAGCGGCTGGAATGGCGAACCCGAGCACAAGCAGATGAGAAATGAGGTGCGTTTTAGAAACCTTTCCCGATCACATGGTGTACCATCTTCTGGGTTTCTCATGCATGTTTTCGATGTAGGAAGATGCCCTTGAACCTGAAGATTTGGGACCCCTGGGATGGGTACCACGCAGTATTTCTTTAAAGGGTCTGCGTTTGCTCCCCCAACCTCACCAAACCTCTCAGCCCCTGAGTGTCCACCCTTATGTCTGAATCAGCTGTGGGTCTAGATATGGTCAATCCAGGTGGCATCACAGCCCCTGAACGAATTTTGTAAGAATTTCTCTCTCTTTCACTGTCTTTGTTTCACGGGTTTTTTAAAGTAAGTGATTTTTATAATGGGGTTTAGCTGCTTTTCACTGCTGTGTTTATGCCGCTTTACACCCACTTGACTCACTTACAGAGAGATATCAATACATAGGTTTTAAGATTTTTACTAGTCAGATATATTCTTGGGCGGTGAATAGGCGGTGTTGAGTCCAGTTCACTGAGCAAGGAGTAGGTCTTCTCTATTACATATTGGGTTTATGGAACGGTATCTGAGCTAATTTGAAACCCTTGTTTTATGCATCACCCCACCTCACCTTTTCCGTTAAGCAGCCATAGTGTGTTTTCTAAACGTGTGACTCTGTTCTGTTTTGTAATTCAGTTCACGTGTAGCGGTTTTTCCATTCCCTCTATAAGTGATATCTTATGATAAGTGTCTTTTTCTGTATGACTTATTTCACTTAGAATCGTCGTTGCTAAATCCACTCATCATGCTGCTACTAGCCTTATGACGTTCATTTCATGGCTGAGTGATATTCCATTGTACATAAGGACCACAACTTCTTTATCCATTTTTCTCTTTCCTGGGATATTTAAGGTGTAACGAAGTGGATGTTCTTGTCAATAGAGCAGCCCTAAAGTTTGGGGTGCCTGTGTCTTGCGGATTTTTAGTTTTCCCAAATTATACGCCCATGAGTGGAAGTGCCCTATGCTCTCTAAGCTGAGTTTTTTAGATGTTTCAGGACACACCGTACACTTTTCCAGAGTGGCTGTTGGCAATTTACATCCCGCCCACCAGCGTAGCAAGGCTCGCGTTTCTCCATGGCCTCTCCAGCATTTCTGGTTTTGACACTTTATTCAGCATGGCCTTTTTGACCGATGGGAAGCGAGACTTCTTTGTAGCGCTGATTTGCCTTTCCCCGTTGCTTGGTTGGCCAAAAAGGGCGTATGCGTTTTTTCCTGAATATATTCAGGAAAAAACGCATACGCCCTTTTTGGCCAAGGGCATCATTGTCGAGGTTTTGCCGCTTTTCCTGTGCTTTAAAGGCGATTCTAATCTACCTCCTGAAATCTGTTTCCTGCAATTCTGCCTTGCTTTCAAATCCTCTTCGTTGCCTTCTCTCAATATATTTGTGGACGAGAGTTATCATTTATAACTCTGCAGGTTTGTGAATTGCAGGGCCCCTGAGATCCATTTTTCAACTCGCTTTGTTGGGAGCTGGCCGCAAAAGTGCAGGATTGCTTCAGGCCCTATTCTGGTCCCGGGCGGCAGGCTGCCCCTGTGGTTAATTCTTCTTCCTGATGGGAAAATAGAGTGAGCTGTGCCTGTCCCAACACATAGAGCTAGTCTCTCATTGGATCCCCCTCTTCCCGTTCATACTCAGGACAAATTGCAACCTGTACGAAACAGGAGGTTAAAGGTGCTGATTCTCCAAGGAGGGAGATTGCTAGTAAAGCGGCTGGAATGGCGAACCCGAGCACAAGCAGATGAGAAATGAGGTGCGTTTTAGAAACCTTTCCCGATCACATGGTGTACCATCTTCTGGGTTTCTCATGCATGTTTTCGATGTAGGAAGATGCCCTTGAACCTGGAGATTTGGGACCCCTGGGATGGGTACCACGCAGTATTTCTTTAAAGGGTCTGCGTTTGCTCCCCCAACCTCACCAAACCTCTCAGCCCCTGAGTGTCCACCCTTATGTCTCAATCAGCTGTGGGTCTAGATATGGTCAATCCAGGTGGCATCACAGCCCCTGAACGAATTTTGTAAGAATTTCTCTCTCTTTCACTGTCTTTGTTTCACGGGTTTTTTAAAGTAAGTGAATTTTATAATGGGGTTTAGCTGCTTTTCACTGCTGTGTTTATGCCGCTTTACACCCACTTGACTCACTTACAGAGAGATATCAATACATAGGTTGTAAGATTTTTACTAGTCAGATATATTCTTGGGCGGTGAATAGGGGGTGTTGAGTCCAGTTCACTGAGCAAGGAGTAGGTCTTCTCTATTACATATTGGGTTTATGGAACGGTATCTGAGCTAATTTGAAACACTTGTTTTATGCATCACCCCACCTCACGTTTTCCGTTAAGCAGCCATAGTGTGTTTTCTAAACGTGTGACTCTGTTCTGTTTTGTAATTCAGTTCAAGTGTAGCGGTTTTTCAATTCCCTCTATAAGTGATATCTTATGATAAGTGTCTTTTTCTGTGTGACTTATTTCACTTAGAATCGTCGTAGCTAAATCCACTCATCATGCTGCTACTAGCCTTATGACGTTGATTTCATGGCTGAGTGATATTCCATTGTACATAAGGACCACAACTTCTTTATCCATTTTTCTCTTTCCTGGGATATTTAAGGTGTAACGAAGTGGAGGTTCTTGTCAACAGAGCAGCCCTAAACTTTGGGGTGCCTGTTTCTTGCTGATTTTTAGTTTTCTCCATTTATACGCCCATGAGTGGAAGTGCCCTATGCTCTCTAAGCTGAGTTTTTTAGATGTTTCAGGACACACCTTACACTTCTCCAGAGTGGCTGTTGGCAATTTACATCCCGCCCATCAGCGTAGCAAGGCTCCCGTTTCTCCATGGCCTGTCCTCTATTTCTGGTTTTGACACTTTATTTAGCATGGCCCTTTTGACCGATGGGAAGCGAGACTTCTTGGTAGCGCTGATTTGCCTTTCCAGGTTGCTTGGTTGGCCAAAAAGGGCGTATGCGTTTTTTCCTGAATATATTCAGGAAAAAACGCATACGCCCTTTTTGGCCAAGGGCATCATTGCCCCGATTTTGCCGCTTTTCCTGTGCTTTAAAGGCGATTCGAATCTACCTCTTGAAATCTGTTTCCTGCAATCCTGCCTTGCTTTCAAATCCTCTTCGTTGCCTACCCTCAATATATTTGTGGACGAGAGTAATCATTTATAACTCTGCAGGTTTGTGAATTGCAGGGCCCCTGAGCTCCATTTTTCAACTCGCTTTCTTGGGAGCTGGCCGCAAAAGCGCAGGATTGCTTCAGGCCCTATTCTGGTTCCGGGCGGCAGGCTGAGCCTGTGGTTAATTCTTCTTCCTGATGGGAAAATAGAGTGACCTGTGCCTGTCCCAACACCTAGAGCTAGTCTCTCATTGATTCCACCTCTTCCCGTTCATCCTCAGGACAAATTGCAACCTGTACGGAACAGGAGGTTAAAGGTGCTGATTCTCCAAGGAGGGAGACGGCTAGTAAAGCGGCTGGAATGGCGAACCCGAGCACAAGGAGATGAGAAATGAGGTGCGTTTTAGAAACCTTTCCCGATCACATGGTGTACCATCTTCTGGGTTTCTCATGCATGTTTTCGATGTAGGAAGATGCCCTTGAACCTGAAGATTTGGGACCCCTGGGATGGGTACCACGCAGTATTTCTTTAAAGGGTCTGCGTTTGCTCCCCCAACCTCACCAAACCACTCAGCCCCTGAGTGTCCACCCTTATGTCTGAATCAGCTGTGGGTCTAGATATGGTCAATCCAGGTGGCATCACAGCCCCTGAACGAATTTTGTAAGAATTTCTCTCTCTTTCACTGTCTTTGTTTCACGGGTTTTTTAAAGTAAGTGATTTTTATAATGGGGTTTAGCTGCTTTTCACTGCTGTGTTTATGCCGCTTTACACCCACTTGACTCACTTACAGAGAGATATCAATACATAGGTTTTAAGATTTTTACTAGTCAGATATATTCTTGGGCGGTGAATAGGCGGTGTTGAGTCCAGTTCACTGAGCAAGGAGTAGGTCTTCTCTATTACATATTGGGTTTATGGAACGGTATCTGAGCTAATTTGAAACCCTTGTTTTATGCATCACCCCACCTCACCTTTTCCGTTAAGCAGCCATAGTGTGTTTTCTAAACGTGTGACTCTGTTCTGTTTTGTAATTCAGTTCACGTGTAGCGGTTTTTCCATTCCCTCTATAAGTGATATCTTATGATAAGTGTCTTTTTCTGTATGACTTATTTCACTTAGAATCGTCGTTGCTAAATCCACTCATCATGCTGCTACTAGCCTTATGACGTTCATTTCATGGCTGAGTGATATTCCATTGTACATAAGGACCACAACTTCTTTATCCATTTTTCTCTTTCCTGGGATATTTAAGGTGTAACGAAGTGGATGTTCTTGTCAATAGAGCAGCCCTAAAGTTTGGGGTGCCTGTGTCTTGCGGATTTTTAGTTTTCCCAAATTATACGCCCATGAGTGGAAGTGCCCTATGCTCTCTAAGCTGAGTTTTTTAGATGTTTCAGGACACACCGTACACTTTTCCAGAGTGGCTGTTGGCAATTTACATCCCGCCCACCAGCGTAGCAAGGCTCGCGTTTCTCCATGGCCTCTCCAGCATTTCTGGTTTTGACACTTTATTCAGCATGGCCTTTTTGACCGATGGGAAGCGAGACTTCTTTGTAGCGCTGATTTGCCTTTCCCCGTTGCTTGGTTGGCCAAAAAGGGCGTATGCGTTTTTTCCTGAATATATTCAGGAAAAAACGCATACGCCCTTTTTGGCCAAGGGCATCATTGTCGAGGTTTTGCCGCTTTTCCTGTGCTTTAAAGGCGATTCTAATCTACCTCCTGAAATCTGTTTCCTGCAATTCTGCCTTGCTTTCAAATCCTCTTCGTTGCCTTCTCTCAATATATTTGTGGACGAGAGTTATCATTTATAACTCTGCAGGTTTGTGAATTGCAGGGCCCCTGAGATCCATTTTTCAACTCGCTTTGTTGGGAGCTGGCGGCAAAAGTGCAGGATTGCTTCAGGCCCTATTCTGGTCCCGGGCGGCAGGCTGCCCCTGTGGTTAATTCTTCTTCCTGATGGGAAAATAGAGTGAGCTGTGCCTGTCCCAACACATAGAGCTAGTCTCTCATTGGATCCCCCTCTTCCCGTTCATACTCAGGACAAATTGCAACCTGTACGAAACAGGAGGTTAAAGGTGCTGATTCTCCAAGGAGGGAGATTGCTAGTAAAGCGGCTGGAATGGCGAACCCGAGCACAAGCAGATGAGAAATGAGGTGCGTTTTAGAAACCTTTCCCGATCACATGGTGTACCATCTTCTGGGTTTCTCATGCATGTTTTCGATGTAGGAAGATGCCCTTGAACCTGGAGATTTGGGACCCCTGGGATGGGTACCACGCAGTATTTCTTTAAAGGGTCTGCGTTTGCTCCCCCAACCTCACCAAACCTCTCAGCCCCTGAGTGTCCACCCTTATGTCTGAATCAGCTGTGGGTCTAGATATGGTCAATCCAGGTGGCATCACAGCCCCTGAACGAATTTTGTAAGAATTTCTCTCTCTTTCACTGTCTTTGTTTCACGGGTTTTTTAAAGTAAGTGAATTTTATAATGGGGTTTAGCTGCTTTTCACTGCTGTGTTTATGCCGCTTTACACCCACTTGACTCACTTACAGAGAGATATCAATACATAGGTTGTAAGATTTTTACTAGTCAGATATATTCTTGGGCGGTGAATAGGGGGTGTTGAGTCCAGTTCACTGAGCAAGGAGTAGGTCTTCTCTATTACATATTGGGTTTATGGAACGGTATCTGAGCTAATTTGAAACCCTTGTTTTATGCATCACCCCACCTCACCTTTTCCGTTAAGCAGCCATAGTGTGTTTTCTAAACGTGTGACTCTGTTCTGTTTTGTAATTCAGTTCACGTGTAGCGGTTTTTCCATTCCCTCTATAAGTGATATCTTATGATAAGTGTCTTTTTCTGTATGACTTATTTCACTTAGAATCGTCGTTGCTAAATCCACTCATCATGCTGCTACTAGCCTTATGACGTTCATTTCATGGCTGAGTGATATTCCATTGTACATAAGGACCACAACTTCTTTATCCATTTTTCTCTTTCCTGGGATATTTAAGGTGTAACGAAGTGGATGTTCTTGTCAATAGAGCAGCCCTAAAGTTTGGGGTGCCTGTGTCTTGCGGATTTTTAGTTTTCCCAAATTATACGCCCATGAGTGGAAGTGCCCTATGCTCTCTAAGCTGAGTTTTTTAGATGTTTCAGGACACACCGTACACTTTTCCAGAGTGGCTGTTGGCAATTTACATCCCGCCCACCAGCGTAGCAAGGCTCGCGTTTCTCCATGGCCTCTCCAGCATTTCTGGTTTTGACACTTTATTCAGCATGGCCTTTTTGACCGATGGGAAGCGAGACTTCTTTGTAGCGCTGATTTGCCTTTCCCCGTTGCTTGGTTGGCCAAAAAGGGCGTATGCGTTTTTTCCTGAATATATTCAGGAAAAAACGCATACGCCCTTTTTGGCCAAGGGCATCATTGTCGAGGTTTTGCCGCTTTTCCTGTGCTTTAAAGGCGATTCTAATCTACCTCCTGAAATCTGTTTCCTGCAATTCTGCCTTGCTTTCAAATCCTCTTCGTTGCCTTCTCTCAATATATTTGTGGACGAGAGTTATCATTTATAACTCTGCAGGTTTGTGAATTGCAGGGCCCCTGAGATCCATTTTTCAACTCGCTTTGTTGGGAGCTGGCGGCAAAAGTGCAGGATTGCTTCAGGCCCTATTCTGGTCCCGGGCGGCAGGCTGCCCCTGTGGTTAATTCTTCTTCCTGATGGGAAAATAGAGTGAGCTGTGCCTGTCCCAACACATAGAGCTAGTCTCTCATTGGATCCCCCTCTTCCCGTTCATACTCAGGACAAATTGCAACCTGTACGAAACAGGAGGTTAAAGGTGCTGATTCTCCAAGGAGGGAGATTGCTAGTAAAGCGGCTGGAATGGCGAACCCGAGCACAAGCAGATGAGAAATGAGGTGCGTTTTAGAAACCTTTCCCGATCACATGGTGTACCATCTTCTGGGTTTCTCATGCATGTTTTCGATGTAGGAAGATGCCCTTGAACCTGGAGATTTGGGACCCCTGGGATGGGTACCACGCAGTATTTCTTTAAAGGGTCTGCGTTTGCTCCCCCAACCTCACCAAACCTCTCAGCCCCTGAGTGTCCACCCTTATGTCTCAATCAGCTGTGGGTCTAGATATGGTCAATCCAGGTGGCATCACAGCCCCTGAACGAATTTTGTAAGAATTTCTCTCTCTTTCACTGTCTTTGTTTCACGGGTTTTTTAAAGTAAGTGAATTTTATAATGGGGTTTAGCTGCTTTTCACTGCTGTGTTTATGCCGCTTTACACCCACTTGACTCACTTACAGAGAGATATCAATACATAGGTTGTAAGATTTTTACTAGTCAGATATATTCTTGGGCGGTGAATAGGGGGTGTTGAGTCCAGTTCACTGAGCAAGGAGTAGGTCTTCTCTATTACATATTGGGTTTATGGAACGGTATCTGAGCTAATTTGAAACACTTGTTTTATGAATCACCCCACCTCACGTTTTCCGTTAAGCAGCCATAGTGTGTTTTCTAAACGTGTGACTCTGTTCTGTTTTGTAATTCAGTTCAAGTGTAGCGGTTTTTCAATTCCCTCTATAAGTGATATCTTATGATAAGTGTCTTTTTCTGTGTGACTTATTTCACTTAGAATCGTCGTAGCTAAATCCACTCATCATGCTGCTACTAGCCTTATGACGTTGATTTCATGGCTGAGTGATATTCCATTGTACATAAGGACCACAACTTCTTTATCCATTTTTCTCTTTCCTGGGATATTTAAGGTGTAACGAAGTGGAGGTTCTTGTCAACAGAGCAGCCCTAAACTTTGGGGTGCCTGTTTCTTGCTGATTTTTAGTTTTCTCCATTTATACGCCCATGAGTGGAAGTGCCCTATGCTCTCTAATCTGAGTTTTTTAGATGTTTCAGGACACACCTTACACTTCTCCAGAGTGGCTGTTGGCAATTTACATCCCGCCCATCAGCGTAGCAAGGCTCCCGTTTCTCCATGGCCTGTCCTCTATTTCTGGTTTTGACACTTTATTTAGCATGGCCCTTTTGACCGATGGGAAGCGAGACTTCTTTGTAGCGCTGATTTGCCTTTCCAGGTTGCTTGGTTGGCCAAAAAGGGCGTATGCGTTTTTTCCTGAATATATTCAGGAAAAAACGCATACGCCCTTTTTGGCCAAGGGCATCATTGCCCCGATTTTGCCGCTTTTCCTGTGCTTTAAAGGCGATTCGAATCTACCTCTTGAAATCTGTTTCCTGCAATCCTGCCTTGCTTTCAAATCCTCTTCGTTGCCTACCCTCAATATATTTGTGGACGAGAGTAATCATTTATAACTCTGCAGGTTTGTGAATTGCAGGGCCCCTGAGCTCCATTTTTCAACTCGCTTTCTTGGGAGCTGGCCGCAAAAGCGCAGGATTGCTTCAGGCCCTATTCTGGTTCCGGGCGGCAGGCTGAGCCTGTGGTTAATTCTTCTTCCTGATGGGAAAATAGAGTGACCTGTGCCTGTCCCAACACCTAGAGCTAGTCTCTCATTGGTTCCCCCTCTTCCCGTTCATCCTCAGGACAAATTGCAACCTGTACGGAACAGGAGGTTAAAGGTGCTGATTCTCCAAGGAGGGAGACGGCTAGTAAAGCGGCTGGAATGGCGAACCCGAGCACAAGGAGATGAGAAATGAGGTGCGTTTTAGAAACCTTTCCCGATCACACGGTGTACCATCTTCTGGGTTTCTCATGCATGTTTTCGATGTAGGAAGATGCCCTTGAACCTGAAGATTTGGGACCCCTGGGATGGGTACCACGCAGTATTTCTTTAAAGGGTCTGCGTTTGCTCCCCCAACCTCACCAAACCTCTCAGCCCCTGAGTGTCCACCCTTATGTCTGAATCAGCTGTGGGTCTAGATATGGTCAATCCAGGTGGCATCACAGCCCCTGAACGAATTTTGTAAGAATTTCTCTCTCTTTCACTGTCTTTGTTTCACGGGTTTTTTAAAGTAAGTGATTTTTATAATGGGGTTTAGCTGCTTTTCACTGCTGTGTTTATGCCGCTTTACACCCACTTGACTCACTTACAGAGAGATATCAATACATAGGTTTTAAGATTTTTACTAGTCAGATATATTCTTGGGCGGTGAATAGGCGGTGTTGAGTCCAGTTCACTGAGCAAGGAGTAGGTCTTCTCTATTACATATTGGGTTTATGGAACGGTATCTGAGCTAATTTGAAACCCTTGTTTTATGCATCACCCCACCTCACCTTTTCCGTTAAGCAGCCATAGTGTGTTTTCTAAACGTGTGACTCTGTTCTGTTTTGTAATTCAGTTCACGTGTAGCGGTTTTTCCATTCCCTCTATAAGTGATATCTTATGATAAGTGTCTTTTTCTGTATGACTTATTTCACTTAGAATCGTCGTTGCTAAATCCACTCATCATGCTGCTACTAGCCTTATGACGTTCATTTCATGGCTGAGTGATATTCCATTGTACATAAGGACCACAACTTCTTTATCCATTTTTCTCTTTCCTGGGATATTTAAGGTGTAACGAAGTGGATGTTCTTGTCAATAGAGCAGCCCTAAAGTTTGGGGTGCCTGTGTCTTGCGGATTTTTAGTTTTCCCAAATTATACGCCCATGAGTGGAAGTGCCCTATGCTCTCTAAGCTGAGTTTTTTAGATGTTTCAGGACACACCGTACACTTTTCCAGAGTGGCTGTTGGCAATTTACATCCCGCCCACCAGCGTAGCAAGGCTCGCGTTTCTCCATGGCCTCTCCAGCATTTCTGGTTTTGACACTTTATTCAGCATGGCCTTTTTGACCGATGGGAAGCGAGACTTCTTTGTAGCGCTGATTTGCCTTTCCCCGTTGCTTGGTTGGCCAAAAAGGGCGTATGCGTTTTTTCCTGAATATATTCAGGAAAAAACGCATACGCCCTTTTTGGCCAAGGGCATCATTGTCGAGGTTTTGCCGCTTTTCCTGTGCTTTAAAGGCGATTCTAATCTACCTCCTGAAATCTGTTTCCTGCAATTCTGCCTTGCTTTCAAATCCTCTTCGTTGCCTTCTCTCAATATATTTGTGGACGAGAGTTATCATTTATAACTCTGCAGGTTTGTGAATTGCAGGGCCCCTGAGATCCATTTTTCAACTCGCTTTGTTGGGAGCTGGCGGCAAAAGTGCAGGATTGCTTCAGGCCCTATTCTGGTCCCGGGCGGCAGGCTGCCCCTGTGGTTAATTCTTCTTCCTGATGGGAAAATAGAGTGAGCTGTGCCTGTCCCAACACATAGAGCTAGTCTCTCATTGGATCCCCCTCTTCCCGTTCATACTCAGGACAAATTGCAACCTGTACGAAACAGGAGGTTAAAGGTCCTGATTCTCCAAGGAGGGAGATTGCTAGTAAAGAGGCTGGAATGGCGAACCCGAGCACAAGCAGATGAGAAATGAGGTGCGTTTTAGAAACCTTTCCCGATCACATGGTGTACCATCTTCTGGGTTTCTCATGCATGTTTTCGATGTAGGAAGATGCCCTTGAACCTGGAGATTTGGGACCCCTGGGATGGGTACCACGCAGTATTTCTTTAAAGGGTCTGCGTTTGCTCCCCCAACCTCACCAAACCTCTCAGCCCCTGAGTGTCCACCCTTATGTCTCAATCAGCTGTGGGTCTAGATATGGTCAATCCAGGTGGCATCACAGCCCCTGAACGAATTTTGTAAGAATTTCTCTCTCTTTCACTGTCTTTGTTTCACGGGTTTTTTAAAGTAAGTGAATTTTATAATGGGGTTTAGCTGCTTTTCACTGCTGTGTTTATGCCGCTTTACACCCACTTGACTCACTTACAGAGAGATATCAATACATAGGTTGTAAGATTTTTACTAGTCAGATATATTCTTGGGCAGTGAATAGGGGGTGTTGAGTCCAGTTCACTGAGCAAGGAGTAGGTCTTCTCTATTACATATTGGGTTTATGGAACGGTATCTGAGCTAATTTGAAACACTTGTTTTATGAATCACCCCACCTCACGTTTTCCGTTAAGTAGCCATAGTGTGTTTTCTAAACGTGTGACTCTGTTCTGTTTTGTAATTCAGTTCAAGTGTAGCGGTTTTTCAATTCCCTCTATAAGTGATATCTTATGATAAGTGTCTTTTTCTGTGTGACTTATTTCACTTAGAATCGTCGTAGCTAAATCCACTCATCATGCTGCTACTAGCCTTATGACGTTGATTTCATGGCTGAGTGATATTCCATTGTACATAAGGACCACAACTTCTTTATCCATTTTTCTCTTTCCTGGGATATTTAAGGTGTAACGAAGTGGAGGTTCTTGTCAACAGAGCAGCCCTAAACTTTGGGGTGCCTGTTTCTTGCTGATTTTTAGTTTTCTCCATTTATACGCCCATGAGTGGAAGTGCCCTATGCTCTCTAAGCTGAGTTTTTTAGATGTTTCAGGACACACCTTACACTTCTCCAGAGTGGCTGTTGGCAATTTACATCCCGCCCATCAGCGTAGCAAGGCTCCCGTTTCTCCATGGCCTGTCCTCTATTTCTGGTTTTGACACTTTATTTAGCATGGCCCTTTTGACCGATGGGAAGCGAGACTTCTTTGTAGCGCTGATTTGCCTTTCCAGGTTGCTTGGTTGGCCAAAAAGGGCGTATGCGTTTTTTCCTGAATATATTCAGGAAAAAACGCATACGCCCTTTTTGGCCAAGGGCATCATTGCCCCGATTTTGCCACTTTTCCTGTGCTTTAAAGGCGATTCGAATCTACCTCTTGAAATCTGTTTCCTGCAATCCTGCCTTGCTTTCAAATCCTCTTCGTTGCCTACCCTCAATATATTTGTGGACGAGAGTAATCATTTATAACTGCAGGTTTGTGAATTGCAGGGCCCCTGAGCTCCATTTTTCAACTCGCTTTCTTGGGAGCTGGCCGCAAAAGCGCAGGATTGCTTCAGGCCCTATTCTGGTTCCGGGCGGCAGGCTGAGCCTGTGGTTAATTCTTCTTCCTGATGGGAAAATAGAGTGACCTGTGCCTGTCCCAACACCTAGAGCTAGTCTCTCATTGGTTCCCCCTCTTCCCGTTCATCCTCAGGACAAATTGCAACCTGTACGGAACAGGAGGTTAAAGGTGCTGATTCTCCAAGGAGGGAGACGGCTAGTAAAGCGGCTGGAATGGCGAACCCGAGCACAAGGAGATGAGAAATGAGGTGCGTTTTAGAAACCTTTCCCGATCACACGGTGTACCATCTTCTGGGTTTCTCATGCATGTTTTCGATGTAGGAAGATGCCCTTGAACCTGAAGATTTGGGACCCCTGGGATGGGTACCACGCAGTATTTCTTTAAAGGGTCTGCGTTTGCTCCCCCAACCTCACCAAACCACTCAGCCCCTGAGTGTCCACCCTTATGTCTGAATCAGCTGTGGGTCTAGATATGGTCAATCCAGGTGGCATCACAGCCCCTGAACGAATTTTGTAAGAATTTCTCTCTCTTTCACTGTCTTTGTTTCACGGGTTTTTTAAAGTAAGTGATTTTTATAATGGGGTTTAGCTGCTTTTCACTGCTGTGTTTATGCCGCTTTACACCCACTTGACTCACTTACAGAGAGATATCAATACATAGGTTTTAAGATTTTTACTAGTCAGATATATTCTTGGGCGGTGAATAGGCGGTGTTGAGTCCAGTTCACTGAGCAAGGAGTAGGTCTTCTCTATTACATATTGGGTTTATGGAACGGTATCTGAGCTAATTTGAAACCCTTGTTTTATGCATCACCCCACCTCACCTTTTCCGTTAAGCAGCCATAGTGTGTTTTCTAAACGTGTGACTCTGTTCTGTTTTGTAATTCAGTTCACGTGTAGCGGTTTTTCCATTCCCTCTATAAGTGATATCTTATGATAAGTGTCTTTTTCTGTATGACTTATTTCACTTAGAATCGTCGTTGCTAAATCCACTCATCATGCTGCTACTAGCCTTATGACGTTCATTTCATGGCTGAGTGATATTCCATTGTACATAAGGACCACAACTTCTTTATCCATTTTTCTCTTTCCTGGGATATTTAAGGTGTAATGAAGTGGATGTTCTTGTCAATAGAGCAGCCCTAAAGTTTGGGGTGCCTGTGTCTTGCGGATTTTTAGTTTTCCCAAATTATACGCCCATGAGTGGAAGTGCCCTATGCTCTCTAAGCTGAGTTTTTTAGATGTTTCAGGACACACCGTACACTTTTCCAGAGTGGCTGTTGGCAATTTACATCCCGCCCACCAGCGTAGCAAGGCTCGCGTTTCTCCATGGCCTCTCCAGCATTTCTGGTTTTGACACTTTATTCAGCATGGCCTTTTTGACCGATGGGAAGCGAGACTTCTTTGTAGCGCTGATTTGCCTTTCCCCGTTGCTTGGTTGGCCAAAAAGGGCGTATGCGTTTTTTCCTGAATATATTCAGGAAAAAACGCATACGCCCTTTTTGGCCAAGGGCATCATTGTCGAGGTTTTGCCGCTTTTCCTGTGCTTTAAAGGCGATTCTAATCTACCTCCTGAAATCTGTTTCCTGCAATTCTGCCTTGCTTTCAAATCCTCTTCGTTGCCTTCTCTCAATATATTTGTGGACGAGAGTTATCATTTATAACTCTGCAGGTTTGTGAATTGCAGGGCCCCTGAGATCCATTTTTCAACTCGCTTTGTTGGGAGCTGGCGGCAAAAGTGCAGGATTGCTTCAGGCCCTATTCTGGTCCCGGGCGGCAGGCTGCCCCTGTGGTTAATTCTTCTTCCTGATGGGAAAATAGAGTGAGCTGTGCCTGTCCCAACACATAGAGCTAGTCTCTCATTGGATCCCCCTCTTCCCGTTCATACTCAGGACAAATTGCAACCTGTACGAAACAGGAGGTTAAAGGTGCTGATTCTCCAAGGAGGGAGATTGCTAGTAAAGCGGCTGGAATGGCGAACCCGAGCACAAGCAGATGAGAAATGAGGTGCGTTTTAGAAACCTTTCCCGATCACATGGTGTACCATCTTCTGGGTTTCTCATGCATGTTTTCGATGTAGGAAGATGCCCTTGAACCTGGAGATTTGGGACCCCTGGGATGGGTACCACGCAGTATTTCTTTAAAGGGTCTGCGTTTGCTCCCCCAACCTCACCAAACCTCTCAGCCCCTGAGTGTCCACCCTTATGTCTCAATCAGCTGTGGGTCTAGATATGGTCAATCCAGGTGGCATCACAGCCCCTGAACGAATTTTGTAAGAATTTCTCTCTCTTTCACTGTCTTTGTTTCACGGGTTTTTTAAAGTAAGTGAATTTTATAATGGGGTTTAGCTGCTTTTCACTGCTGTGTTTATGCCGCTTTACACCCACTTGACTCACTTACAGAGAGATATCAATACATAGGTTGTAAGATTTTTACTAGTCAGATATATTCTTGGGCGGTGAATAGGGGGTGTTGAGTCCAGTTCACTGAGCAAGGAGTAGGTCTTCTCTATTACATATTGGGTTTATGGAACGGTATCTGAGCTAATTTGAAACACTTGTTTTATGAATCACCCCACCTCACGTTTTCCGTTAAGCAGCCATAGTGTGTTTTCTAAACGTGTGACTCTGTTCTGTTTTGTAATTCAGTTCAAGTGTAGCGGTTTTTCAATTCCCTCTATAAGTGATATCTTATGATAAGTGTCTTTTTCTGTGTGACTTATTTCACTTAGAATCGTCGTAGCTAAATCCACTCATCATGCTGCTACTAGCCTTATGACGTTGATTTCATGGCTGAGTGATATTCCATTGTACATAAGGACCACAACTTCTTTATCCATTTTTCTCTTTCCTGGGATATTTAAGGTGTAACGAAGTGGAGGTTCTTGTCAACAGAGCAGCCCTAAACTTTGGGGTGCCTGTTTCTTGCTGATTTTTAGTTTTCTCCATTTATACGCCCATGAGTGGAAGTGCCCTATGCTCTCTAAGCTGAGTTTTTTAGATGTTTCAGGACACACCTTACACTTCTCCAGAGTGGCTGTTGGCAATTTACATCCCGCCCATCAGCGTAGCAAGGCTCCCGTTTCTCCATGGCCTGTCCTCTATTTCTGGTTTTGACACTTTATTTAGCATGGCCCTTTTGACCGATGGGAAGCGAGACTTCTTTGTAGCGCTGATTTGCCTTTCCAGGTTGCTTGGTTGGCCAAAAAGGGCGTATGCGTTTTTTCCTGAATATATTCAGGAAAAAACGCATACGCCCTTTTTGGCCAAGGGCATCATTGCCCCGATTTTGCCGCTTTTCCTGTGCTTTAAAGGCGATTCGAATCTACCTCTTGAAATCTGTTTCCTGCAATCCTGCCTTGCTTTCAAATCCTCTTCGTTGCCTACCCTCAATATATTTGTGGACGAGAGTAATCATTTATAACTGCAGGTTTGTGAATTGCAGGGCCCCTGAGCTCCATTTTTCAACTCGCTTTCTTGGGAGCTGGCCGCAAAAGCGCAGGATTGCTTCAGGCCCTATTCTGGTTCCGGGCGGCAGGCTGAGCCTGTGGTTAATTCTTCTTCCTGATGGGAAAATAGAGTGACCTGTGCCTGTCCCAACACCTAGAGCTAGTCTCTCATTGGTTCCCCCTCTTCCCGTTCATCCTCAGGACAAATTGCAACCTGTACGGAACAGGAGGTTAAAGGTGCTGATTCTCCAAGGAGGGAGACGGCTAGTAAAGCGGCTGGAATGGCGAACCCGAGCACAAGGAGATGAGAAATGAGGTGCGTTTTAGAAACCTTTCCCGATCACACGGTGTACCATCTTCTGGGTTTCTCATGCATGTTTTCGATGTAGGAAGATGCCCTTGAACCTGAAGATTTGGGACCCCTGGGATGGGTACCACGCAGTATTTCTTTAAAGGGTCTGCGTTTGCTCCCCCAACCTCACCAAACCTCTCAGCCCCTGAGTGTCCACCCTTATGTCTGAATCAGCTGTGGGTCTAGATATGGTCAATCCAGGTGGCATCACAGCCCCTGAACGAATTTTGTAAGAATTTCTCTCTCTTTCACTGTCTTTGTTTCACGGGTTTTTTAAAGTAAGTGATTTTTATAATGGGGTTTAGCTGCTTTTCACTGCTGTGTTTATGCCGCTTTACACCCACTTGACTCACTTACAGAGAGATATCAATACATAGGTTTTAAGATTTTTACTAGTCAGATATATTCTTGGGCGGTGAATAGGCGGTGTTGAGTCCAGTTCACTGAGCAAGGAGTAGGTCTTCTCTATTACATATTGGGTTTATGGAACGGTATCTGAGCTAATTTGAAACCCTTGTTTTATGCATCACCCCACCTCACCTTTTCCGTTAAGCAGCCATAGTGTGTTTTCAAACGTGTGACTCTGTTCTGTTTTGTAATTCAGTTCACGTGTAGCGGTTTTTCCATTCCCTCTATAAGTGATATCTTATGATAAGTGTCTTTTTCTGTATGACTTATTTCACTTAGAATCGTCGTTGCTAAATCCACTCATCATGCTGCTACTAGCCTTATGACGTTCATTTCATGGCTGAGTGATATTCCATTGTACATAAGGACCACAACTTCTTTATCCATTTTTCTCTTTCCTGGGATATTTAAGGTGTACCGAAGTGGATGTTCTTGTCAATAGAGCAGCCCTAAAGTTTGGGGTGCCTGTGTCTTGCGGATTTTTAGTTTTCCCAAATTATACGCCCATGAGTGGAAGTGCCCTATGCTCTCTAAGCTGAGTTTTTTAGATGTTTCAGGACACACCGTACACTTTTCCAGAGTGGCTGTTGGCAATTTACATCCCGCCCACCAGCGTAGCAAGGCTCGCGTTTCTCCATGGCCTCTCCAGCATTTCTGGTTTTGACACTTTATTCAGCATGGCCTTTTTGACCGATGGGAAGCGAGACTTCTTTGTAGCGCTGATTTGCCTTTCCCCGTTGCTTGGTTGGCCAAAAAGGGCGTATGCGTTTTTTCCTGAATATATTCAGGAAAAAACGCATACGCCCTTTTTGGCCAAGGGCATCATTGTCGAGGTTTTGCCGCTTTTCCTGTGCTTTAAAGGCGATTCTAATCTACCTCCTGAAATCTGTTTCCTGCAATTCTGCCTTGCTTTCAAATCCTCTTCGTTGCCTTCTCTCAATATATTTGTGGACGAGAGTTATCATTTATAACTCTGCAGGTTTGTGAATTGCAGGGCCCCTGAGATCCATTTTTCAACTCGCTTTGTTGGGAGCTGGCGGCAAAAGTGCAGGATTGCTTCAGGCCCTATTCTGGTCCCGGGCGGCAGGCTGCCCCTGTGGTTAATTCTTCTTCCTGATGGGAAAATAGAGTGAGCTGTGCCTGTCCCAACACATAGAGCTAGTCTCTCATTGGATCCCCCTCTTCCCGTTCATACTCAGGACAAATTGCAACCTGTACGAAACAGGAGGTTAAAGGTGCTGATTCTCCAAGGAGGGAGATTGCTAGTAAAGCGGCTGGAATGGCGAACCCGAGCACAAGCAGATGAGAAATGAGGTGCGTTTTAGAAACCTTTCCCGATCACATGGTGTACCATCTTCTGGGTTTCTCATGCATGTTTTCGATGTAGGAAGATGCCCTTGAACCTGGAGATTTGGGACCCCTGGGATGGGTACCACGCAGTATTTCTTTAAAGGGTCTGCGTTTGCTCCCCCAACCTCACCAAACCTCTCAGCCCCTGAGTGTCCACCCTTATGTCTGAATCAGCTGTGGGTCTAGATATGGTCAATCCAGGTGGCATCACAGCCCCTGAACGAATTTTGTAAGAATTTCTCTCTCTTTCACTGTCTTTGTTTCACGGGTTTTTTAAAGTAAGTGAATTTTATAATGGGGTTTAGCTGCTTTTCACTGCTGTGTTTATGCCGCTTTACACCCACTTGACTCACTTACAGAGAGATATCAATACATAGGTTGTAAGATTTTTACTAGTCAGATATATTCTTGGGCGGTGAATAGGGGGTGTTGAGTCCAGTTCACTGAGCAAGGAGTAGGTCTTCTCTATTACATATTGGGTTTATGGAACGGTATCTGAGCTAATTTGAAACACTTGTTTTATGAATCACCCCACCTCACGTTTTCCGTTAAGCAGCCATAGTGTGTTTTCTAAACGTGTGACTCTGTTCTGTTTTGTAATTCAGTTCAAGTGTAGCGGTTTTTCAATTCCCTCTATAAGTGATATCTTATGATAAGTGTCTTTTTCTGTGTGACTTATTTCACTTAGAATCGTCGTAGCTAAATCCACTCATCATGCTGCTACTAGCCTTATGACGTTGATTTCATGGCTGAGTGATATTCCATTGTACATAAGGACCACAACTTCTTTATCCATTTTTCTCTTTCCTGGGATATTTAAGGTGTAACGAAGTGGAGGTTCTTGTCAACAGAGCAGCCCTAAACTTTGGGGTGCCTGTTTCTTGCTGATTTTTAGTTTTCTCCATTTATACGCCCATGAGTGGAAGTGCCCTATGCTCTCTAAGCTGAGTTTTTTAGATGTTTCAGGACACACCTTACACTTCTCCAGAGTGGCTGTTGGCAATTTACATCCCGCCCATCAGCGTAGCAAGGCTCCCGTTTCTCCATGGCCTGTCCTCTATTTCTGGTTTTGACACTTTATTTAGCATGGCCCTTTTGACCGATGGGAAGCGAGACTTCTTTGTAGCGCTGATTTGCCTTTCCAGGTTGCTTGGTTGGCCAAAAAGGGCGTATGCGTTTTTTCCTGAATATATTCAGGAAAAAACGCATACGCCCTTTTTGGCCAAGGGCATCATTGCCCCGATTTTGCCGCTTTTCCTGTGCTTTAAAGGCGATTCGAATCTACCTCTTGAAATCTGTTTCCTGCAATCCTGCCTTGCTTTCAAATCCTCTTCGTTGCCTACCCTCAATATATTTGTGGACGAGAGTAATCATTTATAACTGCAGGTTTGTGAATTGCAGGGCCCCTGAGCTCCATTTTTCAACTCGCTTTCTTGGGAGCTGGCCGCCAAAGCGCAGGATTGCTTCAGGCCCTATTCTGGTTCCGGGCGGCAGGCTGAGCCTGTGGTTAATTCTTCTTCCTGATGGGAAAATAGAGTGACCTGTGCCTGTCCCAACACCTAGAGCTAGTCTCTCATTGGTTCCCCCTCTTCCCGTTCATCCTCAGGACAAATTGCAACCTGTACGGAACAGGAGGTTAAAGGTGCTGATTCTCCAAGGAGGGAGACGGCTAGTAAAGCGGCTGGAATGGCGAACCCGAGCACAAGGAGATGAGAAATGAGGTGCGTTTTAGAAACCTTTCCCGATCACACGGTGTACCATCTTCTGGGTTTCTCATGCATGTTTTCGATGTAGGAAGATGCCCTTGAACCTGAAGATTTGGGACCCCTGGGATGGGTACCACGCAGTATTTCTTTAAAGGGTCTGCGTTTGCTCCCCCAACCTCACCAAACCACTCAGCCCCTGAGTGTCCACCCTTATGTCTGAATCAGCTGTGGGTCTAGATATGGTCAATCCAGGTGGCATCACAGCCCCTGAACGAATTTTGTAAGAATTTCTCTCTCTTTCACTGTCTTTGTTTCACGGGTTTTTTAAAGTAAGTGATTTTTATAATGGGGTTTAGCTGCTTTTCACTGCTGTGTTTATGCCGCTTTACACCCACTTGACTCACTTACAGAGAGATATCAATACATAGGTTTTAAGATTTTTACTAGTCAGATATATTCTTGGGCGGTGAATAGGCGGTGTTGAGTCCAGTTCACTGAGCAAGGAGTAGGTCTTCTCTATTACATATTGGGTTTATGGAACGGTATCTGAGCTAATTTGAAACCCTTGTTTTATGCATCACCCCACCTCACCTTTTCCGTTAAGCAGCCATAGTGTGTTTTCTAAACGTGTGACTCTGTTCTGTTTTGTAATTCAGTTCACGTGTAGCGGTTTTTCCATTCCCTCTATAAGTGATATCTTATGATAAGTGTCTTTTTCTGTATGACTTATTTCACTTAGAATCGTCGTTGCTAAATCCACTCATCATGCTGCTACTAGCCTTATGACGTTCATTTCATGGCTGAGTGATATTCCATTGTACATAAGGACCACAACTTCTTTATCCATTTTTCTCTTTCCTGGGATATTTAAGGTGTACCGAAGTGGATGTTCTTGTCAATAGAGCAGCCCTAAAGTTTGGGGTGCCTGTGTCTTGCGGATTTTTAGTTTTCCCAAATTATACGCCCATGAGTGGAAGTGCCCTATGCTCTCTAAGCTGAGTTTTTTAGATGTTTCAGGACACACCGTACACTTTTCCAGAGTGGCTGTTGGCAATTTACATCCCGCCCACCAGCGTAGCAAGGCTCGCGTTTCTCCATGGCCTCTCCAGCATTTCTGGTTTTGACACTTTATTCAGCATGGCCTTTTTGACCGATGGGAAGCGAGACTTCTTTGTAGCGCTGATTTGCCTTTCCCCGTTGCTTGGTTGGCCAAAAAGGGCGTATGCGTTTTTTCCTGAATATATTCAGGAAAAAACGCATACGCCCTTTTTGGCCAAGGGCATCATTGTCGAGGTTTTGCCGCTTTTCCTGTGCTTTAAAGGCGATTCTAATCTACCTCCTGAAATCTGTTTCCTGCAATTCTGCCTGGCTTTCAAATCCTCTTCGTTGCCTACCCTCAATATATTTGTGGACGAGAGTTATCATTTATAACTCTGCAGGTTTGTGAATTGCAGGGCCCCTGAGCTCCATTTTTCAACTCGCTTTCTTGGGAGCTGGCCGCAAAAGCGCAGGATTGCTTCAGGCCCTATTCTGGTTCCGGGCGGCAGGCTGAGCCTGTGGTTAATTCTTCTTCCTGATGGGAAAATAGAGTGACCTGTGCCTGTCCCAACACCTAGAGCTAGTCTCTCATTGGTTCCCCCTCTTCCCGTTCATCCTCAGGACAAATTGCAACCTGTACGGAACAGGAGGTTAAAGGTGCTGATTCTCCAAGGAGGGAGACGGCTAGTAAAGCGGCTGGAATGGCGAACCCGAGCACAAGGAGATGAGAAATGAGGTGCGTTTTAGAAACCTTTCCCGATCACACGGTGTACCATCTTCTGGGTTTCTCATGCATGTTTTCGATGTAGGAAGATGCCCTTGAACCTGGAGATTTGGGACCCCTGGGATGGGTACCACGCAGTATTTCTTTAAAGGGTCTGCGTTTGCTCCCCCAACCTCACCAAACCTCTCAGCCTCTGAGTGTCCACCCTTATGTCTGAATCAGCTGTGGGTCTAGATATGGTCAATCCAGGTGGCATCACAGCCCCTGAACGAATTTTGTAAGAATTTCTCTCTCTTTCACTGTCTTTGTTTCACGGGTTTTTTAAAGTAAGTGAATTTTATAATGGGGTTTAGCTGCTTTTCACTGCTGTGTTTATGCCGCTTTACACCCACTTGACTCACTTACAGAGAGATATCAATACATAGGTTGTAAGATTTTTACTAGTCAGATATATTCTTGGGCGGTGAATAGGCGGTGTTGAGTCCAGTTCACTGAGCAAGGAGTAGGTCTTCTCTATTACATATTGGGTTTATGGAACGGTATCTGAGCTAATTTGAAACCCTTGTTTTATGCATCACCCCACCTCACCTTTTCCGTTAAGCAGCCATAGTGTGTTTTCTAAACGTGTGACTCTGTTCTGTTTTGTAATTCAGTTCACGTGTAGCGGTTTTTCCATTCCCTCTATAAGTGATATCTTATGATAAGTGTCTTTTTCTGTATGACTTATTTCACTTAGAATCGTCGTTGCTAAATCCACTCATCATGCTGCTACTAGCCTTATGACGTTCATTTCATGGCTGAGTGATATTCCATTGTACATAAGGACCACAACTTCTTTATCCATTTTTCTCTTTCCTGGGATATTTAAGGTGTAACGAAGTGGATGTTCTTGTCAATAGAGCAGCCCTAAAGTTTGGGGTGCCTGTGTCTTGCGGATTTTTAGTTTTCCCAAATTATACGCCCATGAGTGGAAGTGCCCTATGCTCTCTAAGCTGAGTTTTTTAGATGTTTCAGGACACACCGTACACTTTTCCAGAGTGGCTGTTGGCAATTTACATCCCGCCCACCAGCGTAGCAAGGCTCGCGTTTCTCCATGGCCTCTCCAGCATTTCTGGTTTTGACACTTTATTCAGCATGGCCTTTTTGACCGATGGGAAGCGAGACTTCTTTGTAGCGCTGATTTGCCTTTCCCCGTTGCTTGGTTGGCCAAAAAGGGCGTATGCGTTTTTTCCTGAATATATTCAGGAAAAAACGCATACGCCCTTTTTGGCCAAGGGCATCATTGTCGAGGTTTTGCCGCTTTTCCTGTGCTTTAAAGGCGATTCTAATCTACCTCCTGAAATCTGTTTCCTGCAATTCTGCCTTGCTTTCAAATCCTCTTCGTTGCCTTCTCTCAATATATTTGTGGACGAGAGTTATCATTTATAACTCTGCAGGTTTGTGAATTGCAGGGCCCCTGAGATCCATTTTTCAACTCGCTTTGTTGGGAGCTGGCCGCAAAAGTGCAGGATTGCTTCAGGCCCTATTCTGGTCCCGGGCGGCAGGCTGCCCCTGTGGTTAATTCTTCTTCCTGATGGGAAAATAGAGTGAGCTGTGCCTGTCCCAACACATAGAGCTAGTCTCTCATTGGATCCCCCTCTTCCCGTTCATACTCAGGACAAATTGCAACCTGTACGAAACAGGAGGTTAAAGGTGCTGATTCTCCAAGGAGGGAGATTGCTAGTAAAGCGGCTGGAATGGCGAACCCGAGCACAAGCAGATGAGAAATGAGGTGCGTTTTAGAAACCTTTCCCGATCACATGGTGTACCATCTTCTGGGTTTCTCATGCATGTTTTCGATGTAGGAAGATGCCCTTGAACCTGGAGATTTGGGACCCCTGGGATGGGTACCACGCAGTATTTCTTTAAAGGGTCTGCGTTTGCTCCCCCAACCTCACCAAACCTCTCAGCCCCTGAGTGTCCACCCTTATGTCTCAATCAGCTGTGGGTCTAGATATGGTCAATCCAGGTGGCATCACAGCCCCTGAACGAATTTTGTAAGAATTTCTCTCTCTTTCACTGTCTTTGTTTCACGGGTTTTTTAAAGTAAGTGAATTTTATAATGGGGTTTAGCTGCTTTTCACTGCTGTGTTTATGCCGCTTTACACCCACTTGACTCACTTACAGAGAGATATCAATACATAGGTTGTAAGATTTTTACTAGTCAGATATATTCTTGGGCAGTGAATAGGGGGTGTTGAGTCCAGTTCACTGAGCAAGGAGTAGGTCTTCTCTATTACATATTGGGTTTATGGAACGGTATCTGAGCTAATTTGAAACACTTGTTTTATGAATCACCCCACCTCACGTTTTCCGTTAAGTAGCCATAGTGTGTTTTCTAAACGTGTGACTCTGTTCTGTTTTGTAATTCAGTTCACGTGTAGCGGTTTTTCAATTCCCTCTATAAGTGATATCTTATGATAAGTGTCTTTTTCTGTGTGACTTATTTCACTTAGAATCGTCGTAGCTAAATCCACTCATCATGCTGCTACTAGCCTTATGACGTTGATTTCATGGCTGAGTGATATTCCATTGTACATAAGGACCACAACTTCTTTATCCATTTTTCTCTTTCCTGGGATATTTAAGGTGTAACGAAGTGGAGGTTCTTGTCAACAGAGCAGCCCTAAACTTTGGGGTGCCTGTTTCTTGCTGATTTTTAGTTTTCTCCATTTATACGCCCATGAGTGGAAGTGCCCTATGCTCTCTAAGCTGAGTTTTTTAGATGTTTCAGGACACACCTTACACTTCTCCAGAGTGGCTGTTGGCAATTTACATCCCGCCCATCAGCGTAGCAAGGCTCCCGTTTCTCCATGGCCTGTCCTCTATTTCTGGTTTTGACACTTTATTTAGCATGGCCCTTTTGACCGATGGGAAGCGAGACTTCTTTGTAGCGCTGATTTGCCTTTCCAGGTTGCTTGGTTGGCCAAAAAGGGCGTATGCGTTTTTTCCTGAATATATTCAGGAAAAAACGCATACGCCCTTTTTGGCCAAGGGCATCATTGCCCCGATTTTGCCGCTTTTCCTGTGCTTTAAAGGCGATTCGAATCTACCTCTTGAAATCTGTTTCCTGCAATCCTGCCTTGCTTTCAAATCCTCTTCGTTGCCTACCCTCAATATATTTGTGGACGAGAGTAATCATTTATAACTGCAGGTTTGTGAATTGCAGGGCCCCTGAGCTCCATTTTTCAACTCGCTTTCTTGGGAGCTGGCCGCAAAAGCGCAGGATTGCTTCAGGCCCTATTCTGGTTCCGGGCGGCAGGCTGAGCCTGTGGTTAATTCTTCTTCCTGATGGGAAAATAGAGTGACCTGTGCCTGTCCCAACACCTAGAGCTAGTCTCTCATTGGTTCCCCCTCTTCCCGTTCATCCTCAGGACAAATTGCAACCTGTACGGAACAGGAGGTTAAAGGTGCTGATTCTCCAAGGAGGGAGACGGCTAGTAAAGCGGCTGGAATGGCGAACCCGAGCACAAGGAGATGAGAAATGAGGTGCGTTTTAGAAACCTTTCCCGATCACACGGTGTACCATCTTCTGGGTTTCTCATGCATGTTTTCGATGTAGGAAGATGCCCTTGAACCTGGAGATTTGGGACCCCTGGGATGGGTACCACGCAGTATTTCTTTAAAGGGTCTGCGTTTGCTCCCCCAACCTCACCAAACCTCTCAGCCCCTGAGTGTCCACCCTTATGTCTGAATCAGCTGTGGGTCTAGATATGGTCAATCCAGGTGGCATCACAGCCCCTGAACGAATTTTGTAAGAATTTCTCTCTCTTTCACTGTCTTTGTTTCACGGGTTTTTTAAAGTAAGTGAATTTTATAATGGGGTTTAGCTGCTTTTCACTGCTGTGTTTATGCCGCTTTACACCCACTTGACTCACTTACAGAGAGATATCAATACATAGGTTGTAAGATTTTTACTAGTCAGATATATTCTTGGGCGGTGAATAGGCGGTGTTGAGTCCAGTTCACTGAGCAAGGAGTAGGTCTTCTCTATTACATATTGGGTTTATGGAACGGTATCTGAGCTAATTTGAAACCCTTGTTTTATGCATCACCCCACCTCACCTTTTCCGTTAAGCAGCCATAGTGTGTTTTCTAAACGTGTGACTCTGTTCTGTTTTGTAATTCAGTTCACGTGTAGCGGTTTTTCCATTCCCTCTATAAGTGATATCTTATGATAAGTGTCTTTTTCTGTATGACTTATTTCACTTAGAATCGTCGTTGCTAAATCCACTCATCATGCTGCTACTAGCCTTATGACGTTCATTTCATGGCTGAGTGATATTCCATTGTACATAAGGACCACAACTTCTTTATCCATTTTTCTCTTTCCTGGGATATTTAAGGTGTAACGAAGTGGATGTTCTTGTCAATAGAGCAGCCCTAAAGTTTGGGGTGCCTGTGTCTTGCGGATTTTTAGTTTTCCCAAATTATACGCCCATGAGTGGAAGTGCCCTATGCTCTCTAAGCTGAGTTTTTTAGATGTTTCAGGACACACCGTACACTTTTCCAGAGTGGCTGTTGGCAATTTACATCCCGCCCACCAGCGTAGCAAGGCTCGCGTTTCTCCATGGCCTCTCCAGCATTTCTGGTTTTGACACTTTATTCAGCATGGCCTTTTTGACCGATGGGAAGCGAGACTTCTTTGTAGCGCTGATTTGCCTTTCCCCGTTGCTTGGTTGGCCAAAAAGGGCGTATGCGTTTTTTCCTGAATATATTCAGGAAAAAACGCATACGCCCTTTTTGGCCAAGGGCATCATTGTCGAGGTTTTGCCGCTTTTCCTGTGCTTTAAAGGCGATTCTAATCTACCTCCTGAAATCTGTTTCCTGCAATTCTGCCTTGCTTTCAAATCCTCTTCGTTGCCTTCTCTCAATATATTTGTGGACGAGAGTTATCATTTATAACTCTGCAGGTTTGTGAATTGCAGGGCCCCTGAGATCCATTTTTCAACTCGCTTTGTTGGGAGCTGGCCGCAAAAGTGCAGGATTGCTTCAGGCCCTATTCTGGTCCCGGGCGGCAGGCTGCCCCTGTGGTTAATTCTTCTTCCTGATGGGAAAATAGAGTGAGCTGTGCCTGTCCCAACACATAGAGCTAGTCTCTCATTGGATCCCCCTCTTCCCGTTCATACTCAGGACAAATTGCAACCTGTACGAAACAGGAGGTTAAAGGTGCTGATTCTCCAAGGAGGGAGATTGCTAGTAAAGCGGCTGGAATGGCGAACCCGAGCACAAGCAGATGAGAAATGAGGTGCGTTTTAGAAACCTTTCCCGATCACATGGTGTACCATCTTCTGGGTTTCTCATGCATGTTTTCGATGTAGGAAGATGCCCTTGAACCTGGAGATTTGGGACCCCTGGGATGGGTACCACGCAGTATTTCTTTAAAGGGTCTGCGTTTGCTCCCCCAACCTCACCAAACCTCTCAGCCCCTGAGTGTCCACCCTTATGTCTCAATCAGCTGTGGGTCTAGATATGGTCAATCCAGGTGGCATCACAGCCCCTGAACGAATTTTGTAAGAATTTCTCTCTCTTTCACTGTCTTTGTTTCACGGGTTTTTTAAAGTAAGTGAATTTTATAATGGGGTTTAGCTGCTTTTCACTGCTGTGTTTATGCCGCTTTACACCCACTTGACTCACTTACAGAGAGATATCAATACATAGGTTGTAAGATTTTTACTAGTCAGATATATTCTTGGGCGGTGAATAGGGGGTGTTGAGTCCAGTTCACTGAGCAAGGAGTAGGTCTTCTCTATTACATATTGGGTTTATGGAACGGTATCTGAGCTAATTTGAAACACTTGTTTTATGAATCACCCCACCTCACGTTTTCCGTTAAGCAGCCATAGTGTGTTTTCTAAACGTGTGACTCTGTTCTGTTTTGTAATTCAGTTCAAGTGTAGCGGTTTTTCAATTCCCTCTATAAGTGATATCTTATGATAAGTGTCTTTTTCTGTGTGACTTATTTCACTTAGAATCGTCGTAGCTAAATCCACTCATCATGCTGCTACTAGCCTTATGACGTTGATTTCATGGCTGAGTGATATTCCATTGTACATAAGGACCACAACTTCTTTATCCATTTTTCTCTTTCCTGGGATATTTATGGTGTAACGAAGTGGAGGTTCTTGTCAACAGAGCAGCCCTAAACTTTGGGGTGCCTGTTTCTTGCTGATTTTTAGTTTTCTCCATTTATACGCCCATGAGTGGAAGTGCCCTATGCTCTCTAAGCTGAGTTTTTTAGATGTTTCAGGACACACCTTACACTTCTCCAGAGTGGCTGTTGGCAATTTACATCCCGCCCATCAGCGTAGCAAGGCTCCCGTTTCTCCATGGCCTGTCCTCTATTTCTGGTTTTGACACTTTATTTAGCATGGCCCTTTTGACCGATGGGAAGCGAGACTTCTTTGTAGCGCTGATTTGCCTTTCCAGGTTGCTTGGTTGGCCAAAAAGGGCGTATGCGTTTTTTCCTGAATATATTCAGGAAAAAACGCATACGCCCTTTTTGGCCAAGGGCATCATTGCCCCGATTTTGCCGCTTTTCCTGTGCTTTAAAGGCGATTCGAATCTACCTCTTGAAATCTGTTTCCTGCAATCCTGCCTTGCTTTCAAATCCTCTTCGTTGCCTACCCTCAATATATTTGTGGACGAGAGTAATCATTTATAACTCTGCAGGTTTGTGAATTGCAGGGCCCCTGAGCTCCATTTTTCAACTCGCTTTCTTGGGAGCTGGCCGCAAAAGCGCAGGATTGCTTCAGGCCCTATTCTGGTTCCGGGCGGCAGGCTGAGCCTGTGGTTAATTCTTCTTCCTGATGGGAAAATAGAGTGACCTGTGCCTGTCCCAACACCTAGAGCTAGTCTCTCATTGGTTCCCCCTCTTCCCGTTCATCCTCAGGACAAATTGCAACCTGTACGGAACAGGAGGTTAAAGGTGCTGATTCTCCAAGGAGGGAGACGGCTAGTAAAGCGGCTGGAATGGCGAACCCGAGCACAAGGAGATGAGAAATGAGGTGCGTTTTAGAAACCTTTCCCGATCACACGGTGTACCATCTTCTGGGTTTCTCATGCATGTTTTCGATGTAGGAAGATGCCCTTGAACCTGAAGATTTGGGACCCCTGGGATGGGTACCACGCAGTATTTCTTTAAAGGGTCTGCGTTTGCTCCCCCAACCTCACCAAACCACTCAGCCCCTGAGTGTCCACCCTTATGTCTGAATCAGCTGTGGGTCTAGATATGGTCAATCCAGGTGGCATCACAGCCCCTGAACGAATTTTGTAAGAATTTCTCTCTCTTTCACTGTCTTTGTTTCACGGGTTTTTTAAAGTAAGTGATTTTTATAATGGGGTT
Source organism: Balaenoptera acutorostrata (assembly GCF_949987535.1). Lineage (NCBI taxonomy): Eukaryota > Metazoa > Chordata > Mammalia > Artiodactyla > Balaenopteridae > Balaenoptera > Balaenoptera acutorostrata. The sequence goes on from NW_026646204.1 coordinate 386,891, forward strand.
TAGCTGCTTTTCACTGCTGTGTTTATGCCGCTTTACACCCACTTGACTCACTTACAGAGAGATATCAATACATAGGTTTTAAGATTTTTACTAGTCAGATATATTCTTGGGCGGTGAATAGGCGGTGTTGAGTCCAGTTCACTGAGCAAGGAGTAGGTCTTCTCTATTACATATTGGGTTTATGGAACGGTATCTGAGCTAATTTGAAACCCTTGTTTTATGCATCACCCCACCTCACCTTTTCCGTTAAGCAGCCATAGTGTGTTTTCTAAACGTGTGACTCTGTTCTGTTTTGTAATTCAGTTCACGTGTAGCGGTTTTTCCATTCCCTCTATAAGTGATATCTTATGATAAGTGTCTTTTTCTGTATGACTTATTTCACTTAGAATCGTCGTTGCTAAATCCACTCATCATGCTGCTACTAGCCTTATGACGTTCATTTCATGGCTGAGTGATATTCCATTGTACATAAGGACCACAACTTCTTTATCCATTTTTCTCTTTCCTGGGATATTTAAGGTGTAACGAAGTGGATGTTCTTGTCAATAGAGCAGCCCTAAAGTTTGGGGTGCCTGTGTCTTGCGGATTTTTAGTTTTCCCAAATTATACGCCCATGAGTGGAAGTGCCCTATGCTCTCTAAGCTGAGTTTTTTAGATGTTTCAGGACACACCGTACACTTTTCCAGAGTGGCTGTTGGCAATTTACATCCCGCCCACCAGCGTAGCAAGGCTCGCGTTTCTCCATGGCCTCTCCAGCATTTCTGGTTTTGACACTTTATTCAGCATGGCCTTTTTGACCGATGGGAAGCGAGACTTCTTTGTAGCGCTGATTTGCCTTTCCCCGTTGCTTGGTTGGCCAAAAAGGGCGTATGCGTTTTTTCCTGAATATATTCAGGAAAAAACGCATACGCCCTTTTTGGCCAAGGGCATCATTGTCGAGGTTTTGCCGCTTTTCCTGTGCTTTAAAGGCGATTCTAATCTACCTCCTGAAATCTGTTTCCTGCAATTCTGCCTGGCTTTCAAATCCTCTTCGTTGCCTTCTCTCAATATATTTGTGGACGAGAGTTATCATTTATAACTCTGCAGGTTTGTGAATTGCAGGGCCCCTGAGATCCATTTTTCAACTCGCTTTGTTGGGAGCTGGCCGCAAAAGTGCAGGATTGCTTCAGGCCCTATTCTGGTCCCGGGCGGCAGGCTGACCCTGTGGTTAATTCTTCTTCCTGATGGGAAAATAGAGTGAGCTGTGCCTGTCCCAACACATAGAGCTAGTCTCTCATTGGATCCCCCTCTTCCCGTTCATACTCAGGACAAATTGCAACCTGTACGAAACAGGAGGTTAAAGGTGCTGATTCTCCAAGGAGGGAGATTGCTAGTAAAGCGGCTGGAATGGCGAACCCGAGCACAAGCAGATGAGAAATGAGGTGCGTTTTAGAAACCTTTCCCGATCACATGGTATACCATCTTCTGGGTTTCTCATGCATGTTTTCGATGTAGGAAGATGCCCTTGAACCTGGAGATTTGGGACCCCTGGGATGGGTACCACGCAGTATTTCTTTAAAGGGTCTGCGTTTGCTCCCCCAACCTCACCAAACCTCTCAGCCCCTGAGTGTCCACCCTTATGTCTCAATCAGCTGTGGGTCTAGATATGGTCAATCCAGGTGGCATCACAGCCCCTGAACGAATTTTGTAAGAATTTCTCTCTCTTTCACTGTCTTTGTTTCACGGGTTTTTTAAAGTAAGTGAATTTTATAATGGGGTTTAGCTGCTTTTCACTGCTGTGTTTATGCCGCTTTACACCCACTTGACTCACTTACAGAGAGATATCAATACATAGGTTGTAAGATTTTTACTAGTCAGATATATTCTTGGGCGGTGAATAGGGGGTGTTGAGTCCAGTTCACTGAGCAAGGAGTAGGTCTTCTCTATTACATATTGGGTTTATGGAACGGTATCTGAGCTAATTTGAAACACTTGTTTTATGAATCACCCCACCTCACGTTTTCCGTTAAGCAGCCATAGTGTGTTTTCTAAACGTGTGACTCTGTTCTGTTTTGTAATTCAGTTCAAGTGTAGCGGTTTTTCAATTCCCTCTATAAGTGATATCTTATGATAAGTGTCTTTTTCTGTGTGACTTATTTCACTTAGAATCGTCGTAGCTAAATCCACTCATCATGCTGCTACTAGCCTTATGACGTTGATTTCATGGCTGAGTGATATTCCATTGTACATAAGGACCACAACTTCTTTATCCATTTTTCTCTTTCCTGGGATATTTAAGGTGTAACGAAGTGGAGGTTCTTGTCAACAGAGCAGCCCTAAACTTTGGGGTGCCTGTTTCTTGCTGATTTTTAGTTTTCTCCATTTATACGCCCATGAGTGGAAGTGCCCTATGCTCTCTAAGCTGAGTTTTTTAGATGTTTCAGGACACACCTTACACTTCTCCAGAGTGGCTGTTGGCAATTTACATCCCGCCCATCAGCGTAGCAAGGCTCCCGTTTCTCCATGGCCTGTCCTCTATTTCTGGTTTTGACACTTTATTTAGCATGGCCCTTTTGACCGATGGGAAGCGAGACTTCTTTGTAGCGCTGATTTGCCTTTCCAGGTTGCTTGGTTGGCCAAAAAGGGCGTATGCGTTTTTTCCTGAATATATTCAGGAAAAAACGCATACGCCCTTTTTGGCCAAGGGCATCATTGCCCCGATTTTGCCGCTTTTCCTGTGCTTTAAAGGCGATTCGAATCTACCTCTTGAAATCTGTTTCCTGCAATCCTGCCTTGCTTTCAAATCCTCTTCGTTGCCTACCCTCAATATATTTGTGGACGAGAGTAATCATTTATAACTGCAGGTTTGTGAATTGCAGGGCCCCTGAGCTCCATTTTTCAACTCGCTTTCTTGGGAGCTGGCCGCAAAAGCGCAGGATTGCTTCAGGCCCTATTCTGGTTCCGGGCGGCAGGCTGAGCCTGTGGTTAATTCTTCTTCCTGATGGGAAAATAGAGTGACCTGTGCCTGTCCCAACACCTAGAGCTAGTCTCTCATTGGTTCCCCCTCTTCCCGTTCATCCTCAGGACAAATTGCAACCTGTACGGAACAGGAGGTTAAAGGTGCTGATTCTCCAAGGAGGGAGACGGCTAGTAAAGCGGCTGGAATGGCGAACCCGAGCACAAGGAGATGAGAAATGAGGTGCGTTTTAGAAACCTTTCCCGATCACACGGTGTACCATCTTCTGGGTTTCTCATGCATGTTTTCGATGTAGGAAGATGCCCTTGAACCTGAAGATTTGGGACCCCTGGGATGGGTACCACGCAGTATTTCTTTAAAGGGTCTGCGTTTGCTCCCCCAACCTCACCAAACCTCTCAGCCCCTGAGTGTCCACCCTTATGTCTGAATCAGCTGTGGGTCTAGATATGGTCAATCCAGGTGGCATCACAGCCCCTGAACGAATTTTGTAAGAATTTCTCTCTCTTTCACTGTCTTTGTTTCACGGGTTTTTTAAAGTAAGTGATTTTTATAATGGGGTTTAGCTGCTTTTCACTGCTGTGTTTATGCCGCTTTACACCCACTTGACTCACTTACAGAGAGATATCAATACATAGGTTTTAAGATTTTTACTAGTCAGATATATTCTTGGGCGGTGAATAGGCGGTGTTGAGTCCAGTTCACTGAGCAAGGAGTAGGTCTTCTCTATTACATATTGGGTTTATGGAACGGTATCTGAGCTAATTTGAAACCCTTGTTTTATGCATCACCCCACCTCACCTTTTCCGTTAAGCAGCCATAGTGTGTTTTCTAAACGTGTGACTCTGTTCTGTTTTGTAATTCAGTTCACGTGTAGCGGTTTTTCCATTCCCTCTATAAGTGATATCTTATGATAAGTGTCTTTTTCTGTATGACTTATTTCACTTAGAATCGTCGTTGCTAAATCCACTCATCATGCTGCTACTAGCCTTATGACGTTCATTTCATGGCTGAGTGATATTCCATTGTACATAAGGACCACAACTTCTTTATCCATTTTTCTCTTTCCTGGGATATTTAAGGTGTACCGAAGTGGATGTTCTTGTCAATAGAGCAGCCCTAAAGTTTGGGGTGCCTGTGTCTTGCGGATTTTTAGTTTTCCCAAATTATACGCCCATGAGTGGAAGTGCCCTATGCTCTCTAAGCTGAGTTTTTTAGATGTTTCAGGACACACCGTACACTTTTCCAGAGTGGCTGTTGGCAATTTACATCCCGCCCACCAGCGTAGCAAGGCTCGCGTTTCTCCATGGCCTCTCCAGCATTTCTGGTTTTGACACTTTATTCAGCATGGCCTTTTTGACCGATGGGAAGCGAGACTTCTTTGTAGCGCTGATTTGCCTTTCCCCGTTGCTTGGTTGGCCAAAAAGGGCGTATGCGTTTTTTCCTGAATATATTCAGGAAAAAACGCATACGCCCTTTTTGGCCAAGGGCATCATTGTCGAGGTTTTGCCGCTTTTCCTGTGCTTTAAAGGCGATTCTAATCTACCTCCTGAAATCTGTTTCCTGCAATTCTGCCTGGCTTTCAAATCCTCTTCGTTGCCTTCTCTCAATATATTTGTGGACGAGAGTTATCATTTATAACTCTGCAGGTTTGTGAATTGCAGGGCCCCTGAGATCCATTTTTCAACTCGCTTTCTTGGGAGCTGGCCGCAAAAGTGCAGGATTGCTTCAGGCCCTATTCTGGTCCCGGGCGGCAGGCTGCCCCTGTGGTTAATTCTTCTTCCTGATGGGAAAATAGAGTGAGCTGTGCCTGTCCCAACACATAGAGCTAGTCTCTCATTGGATCCCCCTCTTCCCGTTCATACTCAGGACAAATTGCAACCTGTACGAAACAGGAGGTTAAAGGTGCTGATTCTCCAAGGAGGGAGATTGCTAGTAAAGCGGCTGGAATGGCGAACCCGAGCACAAGCAGATGAGAAATGAGGTGCGTTTTAGAAACCTTTCCCGATCACATGGTGTACCATCTTCTGGGTTTCTCATGCATGTTTTCGATGTAGGAAGATGCCCTTGAACCTGGAGATTTGGGACCCCTGGGATGGGTACCACGCAGTATTTCTTTAAAGGGTCTGCGTTTGCTCCCCCAACCTCACCAAACCTCTCAGCCCCTGAGTGTCCACCCTTATGTCTCAATCAGCTGTGGGTCTAGATATGGTCAATCCAGGTGGCATCACAGCCCCTGAACGAATTTTGTAAGAATTTCTCTCTCTTTCACTGTCTTTGTTTCACGGGTTTTTTAAAGTAAGTGAATTTTATAATGGGGTTTAGCTGCTTTTCACTGCTGTGTTTATGCCGCTTTACACCCACTTGACTCACTTACAGAGAGATATCAATACATAGGTTGTAAGATTTTTACTAGTCAGATATATTCTTGGGCGGTGAATAGGGGGTGTTGAGTCCAGTTCACTGAGCAAGGAGTAGGTCTTCTCTATTACATATTGGGTTTATGGAACGGTATCTGAGCTAATTTGAAACACTTGTTTTATGAATCACCCCACCTCACGTTTTCCGTTAAGCAGCCATAGTGTGTTTTCTAAACGTGTGACTCTGTTCTGTTTTGTAATTCAGTTCAAGTGTAGCGGTTTTTCAATTCCCTCTATAAGTGATATCTTATGATAAGTGTCTTTTTCTGTGTGACTTATTTCACTTAGAATCGTCGTAGCTAAATCCACTCATCATGCTGCTACTAGCCTTATGACGTTGATTTCATGGCTGAGTGATATTCCATTGTACATAAGGACCACAACTTCTTTATCCATTTTTCTCTTTCCTGGGATATTTAAGGTGTAACGAAGTGGAGGTTCTTGTCAACAGAGCAGCCCTAAACTTTGGGGTGCCTGTTTCTTGCTGATTTTTAGTTTTCTCCATTTATACGCCCATGAGTGGAAGTGCCCTATGCTCTCTAAGCTGAGTTTTTTAGATGTTTCAGGACACACCTTACACTTCTCCAGAGTGGCTGTTGGCAATTTACATCCCGCCCATCAGCGTAGCAAGGCTCCCGTTTCTCCATGGCCTGTCCTCTATTTCTGGTTTTGACACTTTATTTAGCATGGCCCTTTTGACCGATGGGAAGCGAGACTTCTTTGTAGCGCTGATTTGCCTTTCCAGGTTGCTTGGTTGGCCAAAAAGGGCATATGCGTTTTTTCCTGAATATATTCAGGAAAAAACGCATACGCCCTTTTTGGCCAAGGGCATCATTGCCCCGATTTTGCCGCTTTTCCTGTGCTTTAAAGGCGATTCGAATCTACCTCTTGAAATCTGTTTCCTGCAATCCTGCCTTGCTTTCAAATCCTCTTCGTTGCCTACCCTCAATATATTTGTGGACGAGAGTAATCATTTATAACTGCAGGTTTGTGAATTGCAGGGCCCCTGAGCTCCATTTTTCAACTCGCTTTCTTGGGAGCTGGCCGCAAAAGCGCAGGATTGCTTCAGGCCCTATTCTGGTTCCGGGCGGCAGGCTGAGCCTGTGGTTAATTCTTCTTCCTGATGGGAAAATAGAGTGACCTGTGCCTGTCCCAACACCTAGAGCTAGTCTCTCATTGGTTCCCCCTCTTCCCGTTCATCCTCAGGACAAATTGCAACCTGTACGGAACAGGAGGTTAAAGGTGCTGATTCTCCAAGGAGGGAGACGGCTAGTAAAGCGGCTGGAATGGCGAACCCGAGCACAAGGAGATGAGAAATGAGGTGCGTTTTAGAAACCTTTCCCGATCACACGGTGTACCATCTTCTGGGTTTCTCATGCATGTTTTCGATGTAGGAAGATGCCCTTGAACCTGAAGATTTGGGACCCCTGGGATGGGTACCACGCAGTATTTCTTTAAAGGGTCTGCGTTTGCTCCCCCAACCTCACCAAACCACTCAGCCCCTGAGTGTCCACCCTTATGTCTGAATCAGCTGTGGGTCTAGATATGGTCAATCCAGGTGGCATCACAGCCCCTGAACGAATTTTGTAAGAATTTCTCTCTCTTTCACTGTCTTTGTTTCACGGGTTTTTTAAAGTAAGTGATTTTTATAATGGGGTTTAGCTGCTTTTCACTGCTGTGTTTATGCCGCTTTACACCCACTTGACTCACTTACAGAGAGATATCAATACATAGGTTTTAAGATTTTTACTAGTCAGATATATTCTTGGGCGGTGAATAGGCGGTGTTGAGTCCAGTTCACTGAGCAAGGAGTAGGTCTTCTCTATTACATATTGGGTTTATGGAACGGTATCTGAGCTAATTTGAAACCCTTGTTTTATGCATCACCCCACCTCACCTTTTCCGTTAAGCAGCCATAGTGTGTTTTCTAAACGTGTGACTCTGTTCTGTTTTGTAATTCAGTTCACGTGTAGCGGTTTTTCCATTCCCTCTATAAGTGATATCTTATGATAAGTGTCTTTTTCTGTATGACTTATTTCACTTAGAATCGTCGTTGCTAAATCCACTCATCATGCTGCTACTAGCCTTATGACGTTCATTTCATGGCTGAGTGATATTCCATTGTACATAAGGACCACAACTTCTTTATCCATTTTTCTCTTTCCTGGGATATTTAAGGTGTAACGAAGTGGATGTTCTTGTCAATAGAGCAGCCCTAAAGTTTGGGGTGCCTGTGTCTTGCGGATTTTTAGTTTTCCCAAATTATACGCCCATGAGTGGAAGTGCCCTATGCTCTCTAAGCTGAGTTTTTTAGATGTTTCAGGACACACCGTACACTTTTCCAGAGTGGCTGTTGGCAATTTACATCCCGCCCACCAGCGTAGCAAGGCTCGCGTTTCTCCATGGCCTCTCCAGCATTTCTGGTTTTGACACTTTATTCAGCATGGCCTTTTTGACCGATGGGAAGCGAGACTTCTTTGTAGCGCTGATTTGCCTTTCCCCGTTGCTTGGTTGGCCAAAAAGGGCGTATGCGTTTTTTCCTGAATATATTCAGGAAAAAACGCATACGCCCTTTTTGGCCAAGGGCATCATTGTCGAGGTTTTGCCGCTTTTCCTGTGCTTTAAAGGCGATTCTAATCTACCTCCTGAAATCTGTTTCCTGCAATTCTGCCTTGCTTTCAAATCCTCTTCGTTGCCTTCTCTCAATATATTTGTGGACGAGAGTTATCATTTATAACTCTGCAGGTTTGTGAATTGCAGGGCCCCTGAGATCCATTTTTCAACTCGCTTTGTTGGGAGCTGGCGGCAAAAGTGCAGGATTGCTTCAGGCCCTATTCTGGTCCCGGGCGGCAGGCTGCCCCTGTGGTTAATTCTTCTTCCTGATGGGAAAATAGAGTGAGCTGTGCCTGTCCCAACACATAGAGCTAGTCTCTCATTGGATCCCCCTCTTCCCGTTCATACTCAGGACAAATTGCAACCTGTACGAAACAGGAGGTTAAAGGTGCTGATTCTCCAAGGAGGGAGATTGCTAGTAAAGCGGCTGGAATGGCGAACCCGAGCACAAGCAGATGAGAAATGAGGTGCGTTTTAGAAACCTTTCCCGATCACATGGTGTACCATCTTCTGGGTTTCTCATGCATGTTTTCGATGTAGGAAGATGCCCTTGAACCTGGAGATTTGGGACCCCTGGGATGGGTACCACGCAGTATTTCTTTAAAGGGTCTGCGTTTGCTCCCCCAACCTCACCAAACCTCTCAGCCCCTGAGTGTCCACCCTTATGTCTGAATCAGCTGTGGGTCTAGATATGGTCAATCCAGGTGGCATCACAGCCCCTGAACGAATTTTGTAAGAATTTCTCTCTCTTTCACTGTCTTTGTTTCACGGGTTTTTTAAAGTAAGTGAATTTTATAATGGGGTTTAGCTGCTTTTCACTGCTGTGTTTATGCCGCTTTACACCCACTTGACTCACTTACAGAGAGATATCAATACATAGGTTGTAAGATTTTTACTAGTCAGATATATTCTTGGGCGGTGAATAGGGGGTGTTGAGTCCAGTTCACTGAGCAAGGAGTAGGTCTTCTCTATTACATATTGGGTTTATGGAACGGTATCTGAGCTAATTTGAAACACTTGTTTTATGAATCACCCCACCTCACGTTTTCCGTTAAGCAGCCATAGTGTGTTTTCTAAACGTGTGACTCTGTTCTGTTTTGTAATTCAGTTCAAGTGTAGCGGTTTTTCAATTCCCTCTATAAGTGATATCTTATGATAAGTGTCTTTTTCTGTGTGACTTATTTCACTTAGAATCGTCGTAGCTAAATCCACTCATCATGCTGCTACTAGCCTTATGACGTTGATTTCATGGCTGAGTGATATTCCATTGTACATAAGGACCACAACTTCTTTATCCATTTTTCTCTTTCCTGGGATATTTAAGGTGTAACGAAGTGGAGGTTCTTGTCAACAGAGCAGCCCTAAACTTTGGGGTGCCTGTTTCTTGCTGATTTTTAGTTTTCTCCGTTTATACGCCCATGAGTGGAAGTGCCCTATGCTCTCTAAGCTGAGTTTTTTAGATGTTTCAGGACACACCTTACACTTCTCCAGAGTGGCTGTTGGCAATTTACATCCCGCCCATCAGCGTAGCAAGGCTCCCGTTTCTCCATGGCCTGTCCTCTATTTCTGGTTTTGACACTTTATTTAGCATGGCCCTTTTGACCGATGGGAAGCGAGACTTCTTTGTAGCGCTGATTTGCCTTTCCAGGTTGCTTGGTTGGCCAAAAAGGGCGTATGCGTTTTTTCCTGAATATATTCAGGAAAAAACGCATACGCCCTTTTTGGCCAAGGGCATCATTGCCCCGATTTTGCCGCTTTTCCTGTGCTTTAAAGGCGATTCGAATCTACCTCTTGAAATCTGTTTCCTGCAATCCTGCCTTGCTTTCAAATCCTCTTCGTTGCCTACCCTCAATATATTTGTGGACGAGAGTAATCATTTATAACTGCAGGTTTGTGAATTGCAGGGCCCCTGAGCTCCATTTTTCAACTCGCTTTCTTGGGAGCTGGCCGCAAAAGCGCAGGATTGCTTCAGGCCCTATTCTGGTTCCGGGCGGCAGGCTGAGCCTGTGGTTAATTCTTCTTCCTGATGGGAAAATAGAGTGACCTGTGCCTGTCCCAACACCTAGAGCTAGTCTCTCATTGGTTCCCCCTCTTCCCGTTCATCCTCAGGACAAATTGCAACCTGTACGGAACAGGAGGTTAAAGGTGCTGATTCTCCAAGGAGGGAGACGGCTAGTAAAGCGGCTGGAATGGCGAACCCGAGCACAAGGAGATGAGAAATGAGGTGCGTTTTAGAAACCTTTCCCGATCACACGGTGTACCATCTTCTGGGTTTCTCATGCATGTTTTCGATGTAGGAAGATGCCCTTGAACCTGAAGATTTGGGACCCCTGGGATGGGTACCACGCAGTATTTCTTTAAAGGGTCTGCGTTTGCTCCCCCAACCTCACCAAACCACTCAGCCCCTGAGTGTCCACCCTTATGTCTGAATCAGCTGTGGGTCTAGATATGGTCAATCCAGGTGGCATCACAGCCCCTGAACGAATTTTGTAAGAATTTCTCTCTCTTTCACTGTCTTTGTTTCACGGGTTTTTTAAAGTAAGTGATTTTTATAATGGGGTTTAGCTGCTTTTCACTGCTGTGTTTATGCCGCTTTACACCCACTTGACTCACTTACAGAGAGATATCAATACATAGGTTTTAAGATTTTTACTAGTCAGATATATTCTTGGGCGGTGAATAGGCGGTGTTGAGTCCAGTTCACTGAGCAAGGAGTAGGTCTTCTCTATTACATATTGGGTTTATGGAACGGTATCTGAGCTAATTTGAAACCCTTGTTTTATGCATCACCCCACCTCACCTTTTCCGTTAAGCAGCCATAGTGTGTTTTCTAAACGTGTGACTCTGTTCTGTTTTGTAATTCAGTTCACGTGTAGCGGTTTTTCCATTCCCTCTATAAGTGATATCTTATGATAAGTGTCTTTTTCTGTATGACTTATTTCACTTAGAATCGTCGTTGCTAAATCCACTCATCATGCTGCTACTAGCCTTATGACGTTCATTTCATGGCTGAGTGATATTCCATTGTACATAAGGACCACAACTTCTTTATCCATTTTTCTCTTTCCTGGGATATTTAAGGTGTAACGAAGTGGATGTTCTTGTCAATAGAGCAGCCCTAAAGTTTGGGGTGCCTGTGTCTTGCGGATTTTTAGTTTTCCCAAATTATACGCCCATGAGTGGAAGTGCCCTATGCTCTCTAAGCTGAGTTTTTTAGATGTTTCAGGACACACCGTACACTTTTCCAGAGTGGCTGTTGGCAATTTACATCCCGCCCACCAGCGTAGCAAGGCTCGCGTTTCTCCATGGCCTCTCCAGCATTTCTGGTTTTGACACTTTATTCAGCATGGCCTTTTTGACCGATGGGAAGCGAGACTTCTTTGTAGCGCTGATTTGCCTTTCCCCGTTGCTTGGTTGGCCAAAAAGGGCGTATGCGTTTTTTCCTGAATATATTCAGGAAAAAACGCATACGCCCTTTTTGGCCAAGGGCATCATTGTCGAGGTTTTGCCGCTTTTCCTGTGCTTTAAAGGCGATTCTAATCTACCTCCTGAAATCTGTTTCCTGCAATTCTGCCTTGCTTTCAAATCCTCTTCGTTGCCTTCTCTCAATATATTTGTGGACGAGAGTTATCATTTATAACTCTGCAGGTTTGTGAATTGCAGGGCCCCTGAGATCCATTTTTCAACTCGCTTTGTTGGGAGCTGGCGGCAAAAGTGCAGGATTGCTTCAGGCCCTATTCTGGTCCCGGGCGGCAGGCTGCCCCTGTGGTTAATTCTTCTTCCTGATGGGAAAATAGAGTGAGCTGTGCCTGTCCCAACACATAGAGCTAGTCTCTCATTGGATCCCCCTCTTCCCGTTCATACTCAGGACAAATTGCAACCTGTACGAAACAGGAGGTTAAAGGTGCTGATTCTCCAAGGAGGGAGATTGCTAGTAAAGCGGCTGGAATGGCGAACCCGAGCACAAGCAGATGAGAAATGAGGTGCGTTTTAGAAACCTTTCCCGATCACATGGTGTACCATCTTCTGGGTTTCTCATGCATGTTTTCGATGTAGGAAGATGCCCTTGAACCTGGAGATTTGGGACCCCTGGGATGGGTACCACGCAGTATTTCTTTAAAGGGTCTGCGTTTGCTCCCCCAACCTCACCAAACCTCTCAGCCCCTGAGTGTCCACCCTTATGTCTGAATCAGCTGTGGGTCTAGATATGGTCAATCCAGGTGGCATCACAGCCCCTGAACGAATTTTGTAAGAATTTCTCTCTCTTTCACTGTCTTTGTTTCACGGGTTTTTTAAAGTAAGTGAATTTTATAATGGGGTTTAGCTGCTTTTCACTGCTGTGTTTATGCCGCTTTACACCCACTTGACTCACTTACAGAGAGATATCAATACATAGGTTGTAAGATTTTTACTAGTCAGATATATTCTTGGGCGGTGAATAGGGGGTGTTGAGTCCAGTTCACTGAGCAAGGAGTAGGTCTTCTCTATTACATATTGGGTTTATGGAACGGTATCTGAGCTAATTTGAAACACTTGTTTTATGAATCACCCCACCTCACGTTTTCCGTTAAGCAGCCATAGTGTGTTTTCTAAACGTGTGACTCTGTTCTGTTTTGTAATTCAGTTCAAGTGTAGCGGTTTTTCAATTCCCTCTATAAGTGATATCTTATGATAAGTGTCTTTTTCTGTGTGACTTATTTCACTTAGAATCGTCGTAGCTAAATCCACTCATCATGCTGCTACTAGCCTTATGACGTTGATTTCATGGCTGAGTGATATTCCATTGTACATAAGGACCACAACTTCTTTATCCATTTTTCTCTTTCCTGGGATATTTAAGGTGTAACGAAGTGGAGGTTCTTGTCAACAGAGCAGCCCTAAACTTTGGGGTGCCTGTTTCTTGCTGATTTTTAGTTTTCTCCGTTTATACGCCCATGAGTGGAAGTGCCCTATGCTCTCTAAGCTGAGTTTTTTAGATGTTTCAGGACACACCTTACACTTCTCCAGAGTGGCTGTTGGCAATTTACATCCCGCCCATCAGCGTAGCAAGGCTCCCGTTTCTCCATGGCCTGTCCTCTATTTCTGGTTTTGACACTTTATTTAGCATGGCCCTTTTGACCGATGGGAAGCGAGACTTCTTTGTAGCGCTGATTTGCCTTTCCAGGTTGCTTGGTTGGCCAAAAAGGGCGTATGCGTTTTTTCCTGAATATATTCAGGAAAAAACGCATACGCCCTTTTTGGCCAAGGGCATCATTGCCCCGATTTTGCCGCTTTTCCTGTGCTTTAAAGGCGATTCGAATCTACCTCTTGAAATCTGTTTCCTGCAATCCTGCCTTGCTTTCAAATCCTCTTCGTTGCCTACCCTCAATATATTTGTGGACGAGAGTAATCATTTATAACTGCAGGTTTGTGAATTGCAGGGCCCCTGAGCTCCATTTTTCAACTCGCTTTCTTGGGAGCTGGCCGCAAAAGCGCAGGATTGCTTCAGGCCCTATTCTGGTTCCGGGCGGCAGGCTGAGCCTGTGGTTAATTCTTCTTCCTGATGGGAAAATAGAGTGACCTGTGCCTGTCCCAACACCTAGAGCTAGTCTCTCATTGGTTCCCCCTCTTCCCGTTCATCCTCAGGACAAATTGCAACCTGTACGGAACAGGAGGTTAAAGGTGCTGATTCTCCAAGGAGGGAGACGGCTAGTAAAGCGGCTGGAATGGCGAACCCGAGCACAAGGAGATGAGAAATGAGGTGCGTTTTAGAAACCTTTCCCGATCACACGGTGTACCATCTTCTGGGTTTCTCATGCATGTTTTCGATGTAGGAAGATGCCCTTGAACCTGAAGATTTGGGACCCCTGGGATGGGTACCACGCAGTATTTCTTTAAAGGGTCTGCGTTTGCTCCCCCAACCTCACCAAACCACTCAGCCCCTGAGTGTCCACCCTTATGTCTGAATCAGCTGTGGGTCTAGATATGGTCAATCCAGGTGGCATCACAGCCCCTGAACGAATTTTGTAAGAATTTCTCTCTCTTTCACTGTCTTTGTTTCACGGGTTTTTTAAAGTAAGTGATTTTTATAATGGGGTTTAGCTGCTTTTCACTGCTGTGTTTATGCCGCTTTACACCCACTTGACTCACTTACAGAGAGATATCAATACATAGGTTTTAAGATTTTTACTAGTCAGATATATTCTTGGGCGGTGAATAGGCGGTGTTGAGTCCAGTTCACTGAGCAAGGAGTAGGTCTTCTCTATTACATATTGGGTTTATGGAACGGTATCTGAGCTAATTTGAAACCCTTGTTTTATGCATCACCCCACCTCACCTTTTCCGTTAAGCAGCCATAGTGTGTTTTCTAAACGTGTGACTCTGTTCTGTTTTGTAATTCAGTTCACGTGTAGCGGTTTTTCCATTCCCTCTATAAGTGATATCTTATGATAAGTGTCTTTTTCTGTATGACTTATTTCACTTAGAATCGTCGTTGCTAAATCCACTCATCATGCTGCTACTAGCCTTATGACGTTCATTTCATGGCTGAGTGATATTCCATTGTACATAAGGACCACAACTTCTTTATCCATTTTTCTCTTTCCTGGGATATTTAAGGTGTAACGAAGTGGATGTTCTTGTCAATAGAGCAGCCCTAAAGTTTGGGGTGCCTGTGTCTTGCGGATTTTTAGTTTTCCCAAATTATACGCCCATGAGTGGAAGTGCCCTATGCTCTCTAAGCTGAGTTTTTTAGATGTTTCAGGACACACCGTACACTTTTCCAGAGTGGCTGTTGGCAATTTACATCCCGCCCACCAGCGTAGCAAGGCTCGCGTTTCTCCATGGCCTCTCCAGCATTTCTGGTTTTGACACTTTATTCAGCATGGCCTTTTTGACCGATGGGAAGCGAGACTTCTTTGTAGCGCTGATTTGCCTTTCCCCGTTGCTTGGTTGGCCAAAAAGGGCGTATGCGTTTTTTCCTGAATATATTCAGGAAAAAACGCATACGCCCTTTTTGGCCAAGGGCATCATTGTCGAGGTTTTGCCGCTTTTCCTGTGCTTTAAAGGCGATTCTAATCTACCTCCTGAAATCTGTTTCCTGCAATTCTGCCTTGCTTTCAAATCCTCTTCGTTGCCTTCTCTCAATATATTTGTGGACGAGAGTTATCATTTATAACTCTGCAGGTTTGTGAATTGCAGGGCCCCTGAGATCCATTTTTCAACTCGCTTTGTTGGGAGCTGGCCGCAAAAGTGCAGGATTGCTTCAGGCCCTATTCTGGTCCCGGGCGGCAGGCTGACCCTGTGGTTAATTCTTCTTCCTGATGGGAAAATAGAGTGAGCTGTGCCTGTCCCAACACATAGAGCTAGTCTCTCATTGGATCCCCCTCTTCCCGTTCATACTCAGGACAAATTGCAACCTGTACGAAACAGGAGGTTAAAGGTGCTGATTCTCCAAGGAGGGAGATTGCTAGTAAAGCGGCTGGAATGGCGAACCCGAGCACAAGCAGATGAGAAATGAGGTGCGTTTTAGAAACCTTTCCCGATCACATGGTGTACCATCTTCTGGGTTTCTCATGCATGTTTTCGATGTAGGAAGATGCCCTTGAACCTGGAGATTTGGGACCCCTGGGATGGGTACCACGCAGTATTTCTTTAAAGGGTCTGCGTTTGCTCCCCCAACCTCACCAAACCTCTCAGCCCCTGAGTGTCCACCCTTATGTCTCAATCAGCTGTGGGTCTAGATATGGTCAATCCAGGTGGCATCACAGCCCCTGAACGAATTTTGTAAGAATTTCTCTCTCTTTCACTGTCTTTGTTTCACGGGTTTTTTAAAGTAAGTGAATTTTATAATGGGGTTTAGCTGCTTTTCACTGCTGTGTTTATGCCGCTTTACACCCACTTGACTCACTTACAGAGAGATATCAATACATAGGTTGTAAGATTTTTACTAGTCAGATATATTCTTGGGCGGTGAATAGGGGGTGTTGAGTCCAGTTCACTGAGCAAGGAGTAGGTCTTCTCTATTACATATTGGGTTTATGGAACGGTATCTGAGCTAATTTGAAACACTTGTTTTATGAATCACCCCACCTCACGTTTTCCGTTAAGCAGCCATAGTGTGTTTTCTAAACGTGTGACTCTGTTCTGTTTTGTAATTCAGTTCAAGTGTAGCGGTTTTTCAATTCCCTCTATAAGTGATATCTTATGATAAGTGTCTTTTTCTGTGTGACTTATTTCACTTAGAATCGTCGTAGCTAAATCCACTCATCATGCTGCTACTAGCCTTATGACGTTGATTTCATGGCTGAGTGATATTCCATTGTACATAAGGACCACAACTTCTTTATCCATTTTTCTCTTTCCTGGGATATTTAAGGTGTAACGAAGTGGAGGTTCTTGTCAACAGAGCAGCCCTAAACTTTGGGGTGCCTGTTTCTTGCTGATTTTTAGTTTTCTCCATTTATACGCCCATGAGTGGAAGTGCCCTATGCTCTCTAAGCTGAGTTTTTTAGATGTTTCAGGACACACCTTACACTTCTCCAGAGTGGCTGTTGGCAATTTACATCCCGCCCATCAGCGTAGCAAGGCTCCCGTTTCTCCATGGCCTGTCCTCTATTTCTGGTTTTGACACTTTATTTAGCATGGCCCTTTTGACCGATGGGAAGCGAGACTTCTTTGTAGCGCTGATTTGCCTTTCCAGGTTGCTTGGTTGGCCAAAAAGGGCGTATGCGTTTTTTCCTGAATATATTCAGGAAAAAACGCATACGCCCTTTTTGGCCAAGGGCATCATTGCCCCGATTTTGCCGCTTTTCCTGTGCTTTAAAGGCGATTCGAATCTACCTCTTGAAATCTGTTTCCTGCAATCCTGCCTTGCTTTCAAATCCTCTTCGTTGCCTACCCTCAATATATTTGTGGACGAGAGTAATCATTTATAACTGCAGGTTTGTGAATTGCAGGGCCCCTGAGCTCCATTTTTCAACTCGCTTTCTTGGGAGCTGGCCGCAAAAGCGCAGGATTGCTTCAGGCCCTATTCTGGTTCCGGGCGGCAGGCTGAGCCTGTGGTTAATTCTTCTTCCTGATGGGAAAATAGAGTGACCTGTGCCTGTCCCAACACCTAGAGCTAGTCTCTCATTGGTTCCCCCTCTTCCCGTTCATCCTCAGGACAAATTGCAACCTGTACGGAACAGGAGGTTAAAGGTGCTGATTCTCCAAGGAGGGAGACGGCTAGTAAAGCGGCTGGAATGGCGAACCCGAGCACAAGGAGATGAGAAATGAGGTGCGTTTTAGAAACCTTTCCCGATCACACGGTGTACCATCTTCTGGGTTTCTCATGCATGTTTTCGATGTAGGAAGATGCCCTTGAACCTGAAGATTTGGGACCCCTGGGATGGGTACCACGCAGTATTTCTTTAAAGGGTCTGCGTTTGCTCCCCCAACCTCACCAAACCACTCAGCCCCTGAGTGTCCACCCTTATGTCTGAATCAGCTGTGGGTCTAGATATGGTCAATCCAGGTGGCATCACAGCCCCTGAACGAATTTTGTAAGAATTTCTCTCTCTTTCACTGTCTTTGTTTCACGGGTTTTTTAAAGTAAGTGATTTTTATAATGGGGTTTAGCTGCTTTTCACTGCTGTGTTTATGCCGCTTTACACCCACTTGACTCACTTACAGAGAGATATCAATACATAGGTTTTAAGATTTTTACTAGTCAGATATATTCTTGGGCGGTGAATAGGCGGTGTTGAGTCCAGTTCACTGAGCAAGGAGTAGGTCTTCTCTATTACATATTGGGTTTATGGAACGGTATCTGAGCTAATTTGAAACCCTTGTTTTATGCATCACCCCACCTCACCTTTTCCGTTAAGCAGCCATAGTGTGTTTTCTAAACGTGTGACTCTGTTCTGTTTTGTAATTCAGTTCACGTGTAGCGGTTTTTCCATTCCCTCTATAAGTGATATCTTATGATAAGTGTCTTTTTCTGTATGACTTATTTCACTTAGAATCGTCGTTGCTAAATCCACTCATCATGCTGCTACTAGCCTTATGACGTTCATTTCATGGCTGAGTGATATTCCATTGTACATAAGGACCACAACTTCTTTATCCATTTTTCTCTTTCCTGGGATATTTAAGGTGTAACGAAGTGGATGTTCTTGTCAATAGAGCAGCCCTAAAGTTTGGGGTGCCTGTGTCTTGCGGATTTTTAGTTTTCCCAAATTATACGCCCATGAGTGGAAGTGCCCTATGCTCTCTAAGCTGAGTTTTTTAGATGTTTCAGGACACACCGTACACTTTTCCAGAGTGGCTGTTGGCAATTTACATCCCGCCCACCAGCGTAGCAAGGCTCGCGTTTCTCCATGGCCTCTCCAGCATTTCTGGTTTTGACACTTTATTCAGCATGGCCTTTTTGACCGATGGGAAGCGAGACTTCTTTGTAGCGCTGATTTGCCTTTCCCCGTTGCTTGGTTGGCCAAAAAGGGCGTATGCGTTTTTTCCTGAATATATTCAGGAAAAAACGCATACGCCCTTTTTGGCCAAGGGCATCATTGTCGAGGTTTTGCCGCTTTTCCTGTGCTTTAAAGGCGATTCTAATCTACCTCCTGAAATCTGTTTCCTGCAATTCTGCCTTGCTTTCAAATCCTCTTCGTTGCCTTCTCTCAATATATTTGTGGACGAGAGTTATCATTTATAACTCTGCAGGTTTGTGAATTGCAGGGCCCCTGAGATCCATTTTTCAACTCGCTTTGTTGGGAGCTGGCCGCAAAAGTGCAGGATTGCTTCAGGCCCTATTCTGGTCCCGGGCGGCAGGCTGACCCTGTGGTTAATTCTTCTTCCTGATGGGAAAATAGAGTGAGCTGTGCCTGTCCCAACACATAGAGCTAGTCTCTCATTGGATCCCCCTCTTCCCGTTCATACTCAGGACAAATTGCAACCTGTACGAAACAGGAGGTTAAAGGTGCTGATTCTCCAAGGAGGGAGATTGCTAGTAAAGCGGCTGGAATGGCGAACCCGAGCACAAGCAGATGAGAAATGAGGTGCGTTTTAGAAACCTTTCCCGATCACATGGTGTACCATCTTCTGGGTTTCTCATGCATGTTTTCGATGTAGGAAGATGCCCTTGAACCTGGAGATTTGGGACCCCTGGGATGGGTACCACGCAGTATTTCTTTAAAGGGTCTGCGTTTGCTCCCCCAACCTCACCAAACCTCTCAGCCCCTGAGTGTCCACCCTTATGTCTCAATCAGCTGTGGGTCTAGATATGGTCAATCCAGGTGGCATCACAGCCCCTGAACGAATTTTGTAAGAATTTCTCTCTCTTTCACTGTCTTTGTTTCACGGGTTTTTTAAAGTAAGTGAATTTTATAATGGGGTTTAGCTGCTTTTCACTGCTGTGTTTATGCCGCTTTACACCCACTTGACTCACTTACAGAGAGATATCAATACATAGGTTGTAAGATTTTTACTAGTCAGATATATTCTTGGGCGGTGAATAGGGGGTGTTGAGTCCAGTTCACTGAGCAAGGAGTAGGTCTTCTCTATTACATATTGGGTTTATGGAACGGTATCTGAGCTAATTTGAAACACTTGTTTTATGAATCACCCCACCTCACGTTTTCCGTTAAGCAGCCATAGTGTGTTTTCTAAACGTGTGACTCTGTTCTGTTTTGTAATTCAGTTCAAGTGTAGCGGTTTTTCAATTCCCTCTATAAGTGATATCTTATGATAAGTGTCTTTTTCTGTGTGACTTATTTCACTTAGAATCGTCGTAGCTAAATCCACTCATCATGCTGCTACTAGCCTTATGACGTTGATTTCATGGCTGAGTGATATTCCATTGTACATAAGGACCACAACTTCTTTATCCATTTTTCTCTTTCCTGGGATATTTAAGGTGTAACGAAGTGGAGGTTCTTGTCAACAGAGCAGCCCTAAACTTTGGGGTGCCTGTTTCTTGCTGATTTTTAGTTTTCTCCATTTATACGCCCATGAGTGGAAGTGCCCTATGCTCTCTAAGCTGAGTTTTTTAGATGTTTCAGGACACACCTTACACTTCTCCAGAGTGGCTGTTGGCAATTTACATCCCGCCCATCAGCGTAGCAAGGCTCCCGTTTCTCCATGGCCTGTCCTCTATTTCTGGTTTTGACACTTTATTTAGCATGGCCCTTTTGACCGATGGGAAGCGAGACTTCTTTGTAGCGCTGATTTGCCTTTCCAGGTTGCTTGGTTGGCCAAAAAGGGCGTATGCGTTTTTTCCTGAATATATTCAGGAAAAAACGCATACGCCCTTTTTGGCCAAGGGCATCATTGCCCCGATTTTGCCGCTTTTCCTGTGCTTTAAAGGCGATTCGAATCTACCTCTTGAAATCTGTTTCCTGCAATCCTGCCTTGCTTTCAAATCCTCTTCGTTGCCTACCCTCAATATATTTGTGGACGAGAGTAATCATTTATAACTGCAGGTTTGTGAATTGCAGGGCCCCTGAGCTCCATTTTTCAACTCGCTTTCTTGGGAGCTGGCCGCAAAAGCGCAGGATTGCTTCAGGCCCTATTCTGGTTCCGGGCGGCAGGCTGAGCCTGTGGTTAATTCTTCTTCCTGATGGGAAAATAGAGTGACCTGTGCCTGTCCCAACACCTAGAGCTAGTCTCTCATTGGTTCCCCCTCTTCCCGTTCATCCTCAGGACAAATTGCAACCTGTACGGAACAGGAGGTTAAAGGTGCTGATTCTCCAAGGAGGGAGACGGCTAGTAAAGCGGCTGGAATGGCGAACCCGAGCACAAGGAGATGAGAAATGAGGTGCGTTTTAGAAACCTTTCCCGATCACACGGTGTACCATCTTCTGGGTTTCTCATGCATGTTTTCGATGTAGGAAGATGCCCTTGAACCTGAAGATTTGGGACCCCTGGGATGGGTACCACGCAGTATTTCTTTAAAGGGTCTGCGTTTGCTCCCCCAACCTCACCAAACCACTCAGCCCCTGAGTGTCCACCCTTATGTCTGAATCAGCTGTGGGTCTAGATATGGTCAATCCAGGTGGCATCACAGCCCCTGAACGAATTTTGTAAGAATTTCTCTCTCTTTCACTGTCTTTGTTTCACGGGTTTTTTAAAGTAAGTGATTTTTATAATGGGGTTTAGCTGCTTTTCACTGCTGTGTTTATGCCGCTTTACACCCACTTGACTCACTTACAGAGAGATATCAATACATAGGTTTTAAGATTTTTACTAGTCAGATATATTCTTGGGCGGTGAATAGGCGGTGTTGAGTCCAGTTCACTGAGCAAGGAGTAGGTCTTCTCTATTACATATTGGGTTTATGGAACGGTATCTGAGCTAATTTGAAACCCTTGTTTTATGCATCACCCCACCTCACCTTTTCCGTTAAGCAGCCATAGTGTGTTTTCTAAACGTGTGACTCTGTTCTGTTTTGTAATTCAGTTCACGTGTAGCGGTTTTTCCATTCCCTCTATAAGTGATATCTTATGATAAGTGTCTTTTTCTGTATGACTTATTTCACTTAGAATCGTCGTTGCTAAATCCACTCATCATGCTGCTACTAGCCTTATGACGTTCATTTCATGGCTGAGTGATATTCCATTGTACATAAGGACCACAACTTCTTTATCCATTTTTCTCTTTCCTGGGATATTTAAGGTGTAACGAAGTGGATGTTCTTGTCAATAGAGCAGCCCTAAAGTTTGGGGTGCCTGTGTCTTGCGGATTTTTAGTTTTCCCAAATTATACGCCCATGAGTGGAAGTGCCCTATGCTCTCTAAGCTGAGTTTTTTAGATGTTTCAGGACACACCGTACACTTTTCCAGAGTGGCTGTTGGCAATTTACATCCCGCCCACCAGCGTAGCAAGGCTCGCGTTTCTCCATGGCCTCTCCAGCATTTCTGGTTTTGACACTTTATTCAGCATGGCCTTTTTGACCGATGGGAAGCGAGACTTCTTTGTAGCGCTGATTTGCCTTTCCCCGTTGCTTGGTTGGCCAAAAAGGGCGTATGCGTTTTTTCCTGAATATATTCAGGAAAAAACGCATACGCCCTTTTTGGCCAAGGGCATCATTGTCGAGGTTTTGCCGCTTTTCCTGTGCTTTAAAGGCGATTCTAATCTACCTCCTGAAATCTGTTTCCTGCAATTCTGCCTTGCTTTCAAATCCTCTTCGTTGCCTTCTCTCAATATATTTGTGGACGAGAGTTATCATTTATAACTCTGCAGGTTTGTGAATTGCAGGGCCCCTGAGATCCATTTTTCAACTCGCTTTCTTGGGAGCTGGCCGCAAAAGTGCAGGATTGCTTCAGGCCCTATTCTGGTCCCGGGCGGCAGGCTGCCCCTGTGGTTAATTCTTCTTCCTGATGGGAAAATAGAGTGAGCTGTGCCTGTCCCAACACATAGAGCTAGTCTCTCATTGGATCCCCCTCTTCCCGTTCATACTCAGGACAAATTGCAACCTGTACGAAACAGGAGGTTAAAGGTGCTGATTCTCCAAGGAGGGAGATTGCTAGTAAAGCGGCTGGAATGGCGAACCCGAGCACAAGCAGATGAGAAATGAGGTGCGTTTTAGAAACCTTTCCCGATCACATGGTGTACCATCTTCTGGGTTTCTCATGCATGTTTTCGATGTAGGAAGATGCCCTTGAACCTGGAGATTTGGGACCCCTGGGATGGGTACCACGCAGTATTTCTTTAAAGGGTCTGCGTTTGCTCCCCCAACCTCACCAAACCTCTCAGCCCCTGAGTGTCCACCCTTATGTCTCAATCAGCTGTGGGTCTAGATATGGTCAATCCAGGTGGCATCACAGCCCCTGAACGAATTTTGTAAGAATTTCTCTCTCTTTCACTGTCTTTGTTTCACGGGTTTTTTAAAGTAAGTGAATTTTATAATGGGGTTTAGCTGCTTTTCACTGCTGTGTTTATGCCGCTTTACACCCACTTGACTCACTTACAGAGAGATATCAATACATAGGTTGTAAGATTTTTACTAGTCAGATATATTCTTGGGCGGTGAATAGGGGGTGTTGAGTCCAGTTCACTGAGCAAGGAGTAGGTCTTCTCTATTACATATTGGGTTTATGGAACGGTATCTGAGCTAATTTGAAACACTTGTTTTATGAATCACCCCACCTCACGTTTTCCGTTAAGCAGCCATAGTGTGTTTTCTAAACGTGTGACTCTGTTCTGTTTTGTAATTCAGTTCAAGTGTAGCGGTTTTTCAATTCCCTCTATAAGTGATATCTTATGATAAGTGTCTTTTTCTGTGTGACTTATTTCACTTAGAATCGTCGTAGCTAAATCCACTCATCATGCTGCTACTAGCCTTATGACGTTGATTTCATGGCTGAGTGATATTCCATTGTACATAAGGACCACAACTTCTTTATCCATTTTTCTCTTTCCTGGGATATTTAAGGTGTAACGAAGTGGAGGTTCTTGTCAACAGAGCAGCCCTAAACTTTGGGGTGCCTGTTTCTTGCTGATTTTTAGTTTTCTCCATTTATACGCCCATGAGTGGAAGTGCC
Organism: Balaenoptera acutorostrata; assembly: GCF_949987535.1. NCBI lineage: Eukaryota > Metazoa > Chordata > Mammalia > Artiodactyla > Balaenopteridae > Balaenoptera > Balaenoptera acutorostrata. The sequence goes on from NW_026646204.1 coordinate 410,374, forward strand.
CTATGCTCTCTAAGCTGAGTTTTTTAGATGTTTCAGGACACACCTTACACTTCTCCAGAGTGGCTGTTGGCAATTTACATCCCGCCCATCAGCGTAGCAAGGCTCCCGTTTCTCCATGGCCTGTCCTCTATTTCTGGTTTTGACACTTTATTTAGCATGGCCCTTTTGACCGATGGGAAGCGAGACTTCTTTGTAGCGCTGATTTGCCTTTCCAGGTTGCTTGGTTGGCCAAAAAGGGCGTATGCGTTTTTTCCTGAATACGCATACGCCCTTTTTGGCCAAGGGCATCATTGCCCCGATTTTGCCGCTTTTCCTGTGCTTTAAAGGCGATTCGAATCTACCTCTTGAAATCTGTTTCCTGCAATCCTGCCTTGCTTTCAAATCCTCTTCGTTGCCTACCCTCAATATATTTGTGGACGAGAGTAATCATTTATAACTCTGCAGGTTTGTGAATTGCAGGGCCCCTGAGCTCCATTTTTCAACTCGCTTTCTTGGGAGCTGGCCGCAAAAGCGCAGGATTGCTTCAGGCCCTATTCTGGTTCCGGGCGGCAGGCTGAGCCTGTGGTTAATTCTTCTTCCTGATGGGAAAATAGAGTGACCTGTGCCTGTCCCAACACCTAGAGCTAGTCTCTCATTGGTTCCCCCTCTTCCCGTTCATCCTCAGGACAAATTGCAACCTGTACGGAACAGGAGGTTAAAGGTGCTGATTCTCCAAGGAGGGAGACGGCTAGTAAAGCGGCTGGAATGGCGAACCCGAGCACAAGGAGATGAGAAATGAGGTGCGTTTTAGAAACCTTTCCCGATCACACGGTGTACCATCTTCTGGGTTTCTCATGCATGTTTTCGATGTAGGAAGATGCCCTTGAACCTGAAGATTTGGGACCCCTGGGATGGGTACCACGCAGTATTTCTTTAAAGGGTCTGCGTTTGCTCCCCCAACCTCACCAAACCACTCAGCCCCTGAGTGTCCACCCTTATGTCTGAATCAGCTGTGGGTCTAGATATGGTCAATCCAGGTGGCATCACAGCCCCTGAACGAATTTTGTAAGAATTTCTCTCTCTTTCACTGTCTTTGTTTCACGGGTTTTTTAAAGTAAGTGATTTTTATAATGGGGTTTAGCTGCTTTTCACTGCTGTGTTTATGCCGCTTTACACCCACTTGACTCACTTACAGAGAGATATCAATACATAGGTTTTAAGATTTTTACTAGTCAGATATATTCTTGGGCGGTGAATAGGCGGTGTTGAGTCCAGTTCACTGAGCAAGGAGTAGGTCTTCTCTATTACATATTGGGTTTATGGAACGGTATCTGAGCTAATTTGAAACCCTTGTTTTATGCATCACCCCACCTCACCTTTTCCGTTAAGCAGCCATAGTGTGTTTTCTAAACGTGTGACTCTGTTCTGTTTTGTAATTCAGTTCACGTGTAGCGGTTTTTCCATTCCCTCTATAAGTGATATCTTATGATAAGTGTCTTTTTCTGTATGACTTATTTCACTTAGAATCGTCGTTGCTAAATCCACTCATCATGCTGCTACTAGCCTTATGACGTTCATTTCATGGCTGAGTGATATTCCATTGTACATAAGGACCACAACTTCTTTATCCATTTTTCTCTTTCCTGGGATAGTTAAGGTGTAACGAAGTGGATGTTCTTGTCAATAGAGCAGCCCTAAAGTTTGGGGTGCCTGTGTCTTGCGGATTTTTAGTTTTCCCAAATTATACGCCCATGAGTGGAAGTGCCCTATGCTCTCTAAGCTGAGTTTTTTAGATGTTTCAGGACACACCGTACACTTTTCCAGAGTGGCTGTTGGCAATTTACATCCCGCCCACCAGCGTAGCAAGGCTCGCGTTTCTCCATGGCCTCTCCAGCATTTCTGGTTTTGACACTTTATTCAGCATGGCCTTTTTGACCGATGGGAAGCGAGACTTCTTTGTAGCGCTGATTTGCCTTTCCCCGTTGCTTGGTTGGCCAAAAAGGGCGTATGCGTTTTTTCCTGAATATATTCAGGAAAAAACGCATACGCCCTTTTTGGCCAAGGCCATCATTGTCGAGGTTTTGCCGCTTTTCCTGTGCTTTAAAGGCGATTCTAATCTACCTCCTGAAATCTGTTTCCTGCAATTCTGCCTTGCTTTCAAATCCTCTTCGTTGCCTTCTCTCAATATATTTGTGGACGAGAGTTATCATTTATAACTGCAGGTTTGTGAATTGCAGGGCCCCTGAGATCCATTTTTCAACTCGCTTTGTTGGGAGCTGGCCGCAAAAGTGCAGGATTGCTTCAGGCCCTATTCTGGTCCCGGGCGGCAGGCTGCCCCTGTGGTTAATTCTTCTTCCTGATGGGAAAATAGAGTGAGCTGTGCCTGTCCCAACACATAGAGCTAGTCTCTCATTGGATCCCCCTCTTCCCGTTCATACTCAGGACAAATTGCAACCTGTACGAAACAGGAGGTTAAAGGTGCTGATTCTCCAAGGAGGGAGATTGCTAGTAAAGCGGCTGGAATGGCGAACCCGAGCACAAGCAGATGAGAAATGAGGTGCGTTTTAGAAACCTTTCCCGATCACATGGTGTACCATCTTCTGGGTTTCTCATGCATGTTTTCGATGTAGGAAGATGCCCTTGAACCTGGAGATTTGGGACCCCTGGGATGGGTACCACGCAGTATTTCTTTAAAGGGTCTGCGTTTGCTCCCCCAACCTCACCAAACCTCTCAGCCCCTGAGTGTCCACCCTTATGTCTCAATCAGCTGTGGGTCTAGATATGGTCAATCCAGGTGGCATCACAGCCCCTGAACGAATTTTGTAAGAATTTCTCTCTCTTTCACTGTCTTTGTTTCACGGGTTTTTTTAAGTAAGTGAATTTTATAATGGGGTTTAGCTGCTTTTCACTGCTGTGTTTATGCCGCTTTACACCCACTTGACTCACTTACAGAGAGATATCAATACATAGGTTGTAAGATTTTTACTAGTCAGATATATTCTTGGGCGGTGAATAGGGGGTGTTGAGTCCAGTTCACTGAGCAAGGAGTAGGTCTTGTCTATTACATATTGGGTTTATGGAACGGTATCTGAGCTAATTTGAAACCCTTGTTTTATGCATCACCCCACCTCACCTTTCCCGTTCAGCAGCCATAGTTTGTTTTCTAAACGTGTGACTCTCTTCTGTTTTGTCATTCAGGTCAAGTGTAGCGGTTTTTACATTCCCTCTATAAGTGATATCTTATGATAAGTGTCTTTTTCTGTGTGACTTATTTCACTTAGAATCTTCGTACCTAAAACCACTCATCATGCTGCTACTAGCCTTATGACGTTGATTTCATGGCTGAGTGATATTCCATTGTACATAAGGACCACAACTTCTTTATCCATTTTTCTCTTTCCTGGGATATTTAAGGTGTAACGAAGTGGAGGTTCTTGTCAACAGAGCAGCCCTAAACTTTGGGGTGCCTGTTTCTTGCTGATTTTTAGTTTTCTCCATTTATACGCCCATGAGTGGAAGTGCCCTATGCTCTCTAAGCTGAGTTTTTTAGATGTTTCAGGACACACCTTACACTTCTCCAGAGTGGCTGTTGGCAATTTACATCCCGCCCATCAGCGTAGCAAGGCTCCCGTTTCTCCATGGCCTGTCCTCTATTTCTGGTTTTGACACTTTATTTAGCATGGCCCTTTTGACCGATGGGAAGCGAGACTTCTTTGTAGCGCTGATTTGCCTTTCCAGGTTGCTTGGTTGGCCAAAAAGGGCGTATGCGTTTTTTCCTGAATACGCATACGCCCTTTTTGGCCAAGGGCATCATTGCCCCGATTTTGCCGCTTTTCCTGTGCTTTAAAGGCGATTCGAATCTACCTCTTGAAATCTGTTTCCTGCAATCCTGCCTTGCTTTCAAATCCTCTTCGTTGCCTACCCTCAATATATTTGTGGACGAGAGTAATCATTTATAACTGCAGGTTTGTGAATTGCAGGGCCCCTGAGCTCCATTTTTCACCTCGCTTTCTTGGGAGCTGGCCGCAAAAGCGCAGGATTGCTTCAGGCCCTATTCTGGTTCCGGGCGGCAGGCTGAGCCTGTGGTTAATTCTTCTTCCTGATGGGAAAATAGAGTGACCTGTGCCTGTCCCAACACCTAGAGCTAGTCTCTCATTGGTTCCCCCTCTTCCCGTTCATCCTCAGGACAAATTGCAACCTGTACGGAACAGGAGGTTAAAGGTGCTGATTCTCCAAGGAGGGAGACGGCTAGTAAAGCGGCTGGAATGGCGAACCCGAGCACAAGGAGATGAGAAATGAGGTGCGTTTTAGAAACCTTTCCCGATCACACGGTGTACCATCTTCTGGGTTTCTCATGCATGTTTTCGATGTAGGAAGATGCCCTTGAACCTGAAGATTTGGGACCCCTGGGATGGGTACCACGCAGTATTTCTTTAAAGGGTCTGCGTTTGCTCCCCCAACCTCACCAAACCACTCAGCCCCTGAGTGTCCACCCTTATGTCTGAATCAGCTGTGGGTCTAGATATGGTCAATCCAGGTGGCATCACAGCCCCTGAACGAATTTTGTAAGAATTTCTCTCTCTTTCACTGTCTTTGTTTCACGGGTTTTTTAAAGTAAGTGATTTTTATAATGGGGTTTAGCTGCTTTTCACTGCTGTGTTTATGCCGCTTTACACCCACTTGACTCACTTACAGAGAGATATCAATACATAGGTTGTAAGATTTTTACTAGTCAGATATATTCTTGGGCGGTGAATAGGCGGTGTTGAGTCCAGTTCACTGAGCAAGGAGTAGGTCTTCTCTATTACATATTGGGTTTATGGAACGGTATCTGAGCTAATTTGAAACCCTTGTTTTATGCATCACCCCACCTCACCTTTTCCGTTAAGCAGCCATAGTGTGTTTTCTAAACGTGTGACTCTGTTCTGTTTTGTAATTCAGTTCACGTGTAGCGGTTTTTCCATTCCCTCTATAAGTGATATCTTATGATAAGTGTCTTTTTCTGTATGACTTATTTCACTTAGAATCGTCGTTGCTAAATCCACTCATCATGCTGCTACTAGCCTTATGACGTTCATTTCATGGCTGAGTGATATTCCATTGTACATAAGGACCACAACTTCTTTATCCATTTTTCTCTTTCCTGGGATAGTTAAGGTGTAACGAAGTGGATGTTCTTGTCAATAGAGCAGCCCTAAAGTTTGGGGTGCCTGTGTCTTGCGGATTTTTAGTTTTCCCAAATTATACGCCCATGAGTGGAAGTGCCCTATGCTCTCTAAGCTGAGTTTTTTAGATGTTTCAGGACACACCGTACACTTTTCCAGAGTGGCTGTTGGCAATTTACATCCCGCCCACCAGCGTAGCAAGGCTCGCGTTTCTCCATGGCCTCTCCAGCATTTCTGGTTTTGACACTTTATTCAGCATGGCCTTTTTGACCGATGGGAAGCGAGACTTCTTTGTAGCGCTGATTTGCCTTTCCCCGTTGCTTGGTTGGCCAAAAAGGGCGTATGCGTTTTTTCCTGAATATATTCAGGAAAAAACGCATACGCCCTTTTTGGCCAAGGCCATCATTGTCGAGGTTTTGCCGCTTTTCCTGTGCTTTAAAGGCGATTCTAATCTACCTCCTGAAATCTGTTTCCTGCAATTCTGCCTTGCTTTCAAATCCTCTTCGTTGCCTTCTCTCAATATATTTGTGGACGAGAGTTATCATTTATAACTCTGCAGGTTTGTGAATTGCAGGGCCCCTGAGATCCATTTTTCAACTCGCTTTGTTGGGAGCTGGCCGCAAAAGTGCAGGATTGCTTCAGGCCCTATTCTGGTCCCGGGCGGCAGGCTGCCCCTGTGGTTAATTCTTCTTCCTGATGGGAAAATAGAGTGAGCTGTGCCTGTCCCAACACATAGAGCTAGTCTCTCATTGGATCCCCCTCTTCCCGTTCATACTCAGGACAAATTGCAACCTGTACGAAACAGGAGGTTAAAGGTGCTGATTCTCCAAGGAGGGAGATTGCTAGTAAAGCGGCTGGAATGGCGAACCCGAGCACAAGCAGATGAGAAATGAGGTGCGTTTTAGAAACCTTTCCCGATCACATGGTGTACCATCTTCTGGGTTTCTCATGCATGTTTTCGATGTAGGAAGATGCCCTTGAACCTGGAGATTTGGGACCCCTGGGATGGGTACCACGCAGTATTTCTTTAAAGGGTCTGCGTTTGCTCCCCCAACCTCACCAAACCTCTCAGCCCCTGAGTGTCCACCCTTATGTCTGAATCAGCTGTGGGTCTAGATATGGTCAATCCAGGTGGCATCACAGCCCCTGAACGAATTTTGTAAGAATTTCTCTCTCTTTCACTGTCTTTGTTTCACGGGTTTTTTAAAGTAAGTGAATTTTATAATGGGGTTTAGCTGCTTTTCACTGCTGTGTTTATGCCGCTTTACACCCACTTGACTCACTTACAGAGAGATATCAATACATAGGTTGTAAGATTTTTACTAGTCAGATATATTCTTGGGCGGTGAATAGGGGGTGTTGAGTCCAGTTCACTGAGCAAGGAGTAGGTCTTCTCTATTACATATTGGGTTTATGGAACGGTATCTGAGCTAATTTGAAACACTTGTTTTATGAATCACCCCACCTCACGTTTTCCGTTAAGCAGCCATAGTGTGTTTTCTAAACGTGTGACTCTGTTCTGTTTTGTAATTCAGTTCAAGTGTAGCGGTTTTTCAATTCCCTCTATAAGTGATATCTTATGATAAGTGTCTTTTTCTGTGTGACTTATTTCACTTAGAATCGTCGTAGCTAAATCCACTCATCATGCTGCTACTAGCCTTATGACGTTGATTTCATGGCTGAGTGATATTCCATTGTACATAAGGACCACAACTTCTTTATCCATTTTTCTCTTTCCTGGGATATTTAAGGTGTAACGAAGTGGAGGTTCTTGTCAACAGAGCAGCCCTAAACTTTGGGGTGCCTGTTTCTTGCTGATTTTTAGTTTTCTCCATTTATACGCCCATGAGTGGAAGTGCCCTATGCTCTCTAAGCTGAGTTTTTTAGATGTTTCAGGACACACCTTACACTTCTCCAGAGTGGCTGTTGGCAATTTACATCCCGCCCATCAGCGTAGCAAGGCTCCCGTTTCTCCATGGCCTGTCCTCTATTTCTGGTTTTGACACTTTATTTAGCATGGCCCTTTTGACCGATGGGAAGCGAGACTTCTTTGTAGCGCTGATTTGCCTTTCCAGGTTGCTTGGTTGGCCAAAAAGGGCGTATGCGTTTTTTCCTGAATACGCATACGCCCTTTTTGGCCAAGGGCATCATTGCCCCGATTTTGCCGCTTTTCCTGTGCTTTAAAGGCGATTCGAATCTACCTCTTGAAATCTGTTTCCTGCAATCCTGCCTTGCTTTCAAATCCTCTTCGTTGCCTACCCTCAATATATTTGTGGACGAGAGTAATCATTTATAACTGCAGGTTTGTGAATTGCAGGGCCCCTGAGCTCCATTTTTCACCTCGCTTTCTTGGGAGCTGGCCGCAAAAGCGCAGGATTGCTTCAGGCCCTATTCTGGTTCCGGGCGGCAGGCTGAGCCTGTGGTTAATTCTTCTTCCTGATGGGAAAATAGAGTGACCTGTGCCTGTCCCAACACCTAGAGCTAGTCTCTCATTGGTTCCCCCTCTTCCCGTTCATCCTCAGGACAAATTGCAACCTGTACGGAACAGGAGGTTAAAGGTGCTGATTCTCCAAGGAGGGAGACGGCTAGTAAAGCGGCTGGAATGGCGAACCCGAGCACAAGGAGATGAGAAATGAGGTGCGTTTTAGAAACCTTTCCCGATCACACGGTGTACCATCTTCTGGGTTTCTCATGCATGTTTTCGATGTAGGAAGATGCCCTTGAACCTGAAGATTTGGGACCCCTGGGATGGGTACCACGCAGTATTTCTTTAAAGGGTCTGCGTTTGCTCCCCCAACCTCACCAAACCACTCAGCCCCTGAGTGTCCACCCTTATGTCTGAATCAGCTGTGGGTCTAGATATGGTCAATCCAGGTGGCATCACAGCCCCTGAACGAATTTTGTAAGAATTTCTCTCTCTTTCACTGTCTTTGTTTCACGGGTTTTTTAAAGTAAGTGATTTTTATAATGGGGTTTAGCTGCTTTTCACTGCTGTGTTTATGCCGCTTTACACCCACTTGACTCACTTACAGAGAGATATCAATACATAGGTTGTAAGATTTTTACTAGTCAGATATATTCTTGGGCGGTGAATAGGCGGTGTTGAGTCCAGTTCACTGAGCAAGGAGTAGGTCTTCTCTATTACATATTGGGTTTATGGAACGGTATCTGAGCTAATTTGAAACCCTTGTTTTATGCATCACCCCACCTCACCTTTTCCGTTAAGCAGCCATAGTGTGTTTTCTAAACGTGTGACTCTGTTCTGTTTTGTAATTCAGTTCATGTGTAGCGGTTTTTCCATTCCCTCTATAAGTGATATCTTATGATAAGTGTCTTTTTCTGTATGACTTATTTCACTTAGAATCGTCGTTGCTAAATCCACTCATCATGCTGCTACTAGCCTTATGACGTTCATTTCATGGCTGAGTGATATTCCATTGTACATAAGGACCACAACTTCTTTATCCATTTTTCTCTTTCCTGGGATATTTAAGGTGTAACGAAGTGGATGTTCTTGTCAATAGAGCAGCCCTAAAGTTTGGGGTGCCTGTGTCTTGCGGATTTTTAGTTTTCCCAAATTATACGCCCATGAGTGGAAGTGCCCTATGCTCTCTAAGCTGAGTTTTTTAGATGTTTCAGGACACACCTTACACTTCTCCAGAGTGGCTGTTGGCAATTTACATCCCGCCCATCAGCGTAGCAAGGCTCCCGTTTCTCCATGGCCTGTCCTCTATTTCTGGTTTTGACACTTTATTTAGCATGGCCCTTTTGACCGATGGGAAGCGAGACTTCTTTGTAGCGCTGATTTGCCTTTCCAGGTTGCTTGGTTGGCCAAAAAGGGCGTATGCGTTTTTTCCTGAATATATTCAGGAAAAAACGCATACGCCCTTTTTGGCCAAGGGCATCATTGCCCCGATTTTGCCGCTTTTCCTGTGCTTTAAAGGCGATTCGAATCTACCTCTTGAAATCTGTTTCCTGCAATCCTGCCTTGCTTTCAAATCCTCTTCGTTGCCTACCCTCAATATATTTGTGGACGAGAGTAATCATTTATAACTCTGCAGGTTTGTGAATTGCAGGGCCCCTGAGCTCCATTTTTCACCTCGCTTTCTTGGGAGCTGGCCGCAAAAGCGCAGGATTGCTTCAGGCCCTATTCTGGTTCCGGGCGGCAGGCTGAGCCTGTGGTTAATTCTTCTTCCTGATGGGAAAATAGAGTGACCTGTGCCTGTCCCAACACCTAGAGCTAGTCTCTCATTGGTTCCCCCTCTTCCCGTTCATCCTCAGGACAAATTGCAACCTGTACGGAACAGGAGGTTAAAGGTGCTGATTCTCCAAGGAGGGAGACGGCTAGTAAAGCGGCTGGAATGGCGAACCCGAGCACAAGGAGATGAGAAATGAGGTGCGTTTTAGAAACCTTTCCCGATCACACGGTGTACCATCTTCTGGGTTTCTCATGCATGTTTTCGATGTAGGAAGATGCCCTTGAACCTGAAGATTTGGGACCCCTGGGATGGGTACCACGCAGTATTTCTTTAAAGGGTCTGCGTTTGCTCCCCCAACCTCACCAAACCACTCAGCCCCTGAGTGTCCACCCTTATGTCTGAATCAGCTGTGGGTCTAGATATGGTCAATCCAGGTGGCATCACAGCCCCTGAACGAATTTTGTAAGAATTTCTCTCTCTTTCACTGTCTTTGTTTCACGGGTTTTTTAAAGTAAGTGATTTTTATAATGGGGTTTAGCTGCTTTTCACTGCTGTGTTTATGCCGCTTTACACCCACTTGACTCACTTACAGAGAGATATCAATACATAGGTTGTAAGATTTTTACTAGTCAGATATATTCTTGGGCGGTGAATAGGCGGTGTTGAGTCCAGTTCACTGAGCAAGGAGTAGGTCTTCTCTATTACATATTGGGTTTATGGAACGGTATCTGAGCTAATTTGAAACCCTTGTTTTATGCATCACCCCACCTCACCTTTTCCGTTAAGCAGCCATAGTGTGTTTTCTAAACGTGTGACTCTGTTCTGTTTTGTAATTCAGTTCACGTGTAGCGGTTTTTCCATTCCCTCTATAAGTGATATCTTATGATAAGTGTCTTTTTCTGTATGACTTATTTCACTTAGAATCGTCGTTGCTAAATCCACTCATCATGCTGCTACTAGCCTTATGACGTTCATTTCATGGCTGAGTGATATTCCATTGTACATAAGGACCACAACTTCTTTATCCATTTTTCTCTTTCCTGGGATATTTAAGGTGTAACGAAGTGGATGTTCTTGTCAATAGAGCAGCCCTAAAGTTTGGGGTGCCTGTGTCTTGCGGATTTTTAGTTTTCCCAAATTATACGCCCATGAGTGGAAGTGCCCTATGCTCTCTAAGCTGAGTTTTTTAGATGTTTCAGGACACACCGTACACTTTTCCAGAGTGGCTGTTGGCAATTTACATCCCGCCCACCAGCGTAGCAAGGCTCGCGTTTCTCCATGGCCTCTCCAGCATTTCTGGTTTTGACACTTTATTCAGCATGGCCTTTTTGACCGATGGGAAGCGAGACTTCTTTGTAGCGCTGATTTGCCTTTCCCCGTTGCTTGGTTGGCCAAAAAGGGCGTATGCGTTTTTTCCTGAATATATTCAGGAAAAAACGCATACGCCCTTTTTGGCCAAGGGCATCATTGTCGAGGTTTTGCCGCTTTTCCTGTGCTTTAAAGGCGATTCTAATCTACCTCCTGAAATCTGTTTCCTGCAATTCTGCCTTGCTTTCAAATCCTCTTCGTTGCCTTCTCTCAATATATTTGTGGACGAGAGTTATCATTTATAACTCTGCAGGTTTGTGAATTGAAGGGCCCCTGAGATCCATTTTTCAACTCGCTTTGTTGGGAGCTGGCCGCAAAAGTGCAGGATTGCTTCAGGCCCTATTCTGGTCCCGGGCGGCAGGCTGCCCCTGTGGTTAATTCTTCTTCCTGATGGGAAAATAGAGTGAGCTGTGCCTGTCCCAACACATAGAGCTAGTCTCTCATTGGATCCCCCTCTTCCCGTTCATACTCAGGACAAATTGCAACCTGTACGAAACAGGAGGTTAAAGGTGCTGATTCTCCAAGGAGGGAGATTGCTAGTAAAGCGGCTGGAATGGCGAACCCGAGCACAAGCAGATGAGAAATGAGGTGCGTTTTAGAAACCTTTCCCGATCACATGGTGTACCATCTTCTGGGTTTCTCATGCATGTTTTCGATGTAGGAAGATGCCCTTGAACCTGGAGATTTGGGACCCCTGGGATGGGTACCACGCAGTATTTCTTTAAAGGGTCTGCGTTTGCTCCCCCAACCTCACCAAACCTCTCAGCCCCTGAGTGTCCACCCTTATGTCTCAATCAGCTGTGGGTCTAGATATGGTCAATCCAGGTGGCATCACAGCCCCTGAACGAATTTTGTAAGAATTTCTCTCTCTTTCACTGTCTTTGTTTCACGGGTTTTTTAAAGTAAGTGAATTTTATAATGGGGTTTAGCTGCTTTTCACTGCTGTGTTTATGCCGCTTTACACCCACTTGACTCACTTACAGAGAGATATCAATACATAGGTTGTAAGATTTTTACTAGTCAGATATATTCTTGGGCGGTGAATAGGGGGTGTTGAGTCCAGTTCACTGAGCAAGGAGTAGGTCTTCTCTATTACATATTGGGTTTATGGAACGGTATCTGAGCTAATTTGAAACACTTGTTTTATGAATCACCCCACCTCACGTTTTCCGTTAAGCAGCCATAGTGTGTTTTCTAAACGTGTGACTCTGTTCTGTTTTGTAATTCAGTTCAAGTGTAGCGGTTTTTCAATTCCCTCTATAAGTGATATCTTATGATAAGTGTCTTTTTCTGTGTGACTTATTTCACTTAGAATCGTCGTAGCTAAATCCACTCATCATGCTGCTACTAGCCTTATGACGTTGATTTCATGGCTGAGTGATATTCCATTGTACATAAGGACCACAACTTCTTTATCCATTTTTCTCTTTCCTGGGATATTTAAGGTGTAACGAAGTGGAGGTTCTTGTCAACAGAGCAGCCCTAAACTTTGGGGTGCCTGTTTCTTGCTGATTTTTAGTTTTCTCCATTTATACGCCCATGAGTGGAAGTGTCCTATGCTCTCTAAGCTGAGTTTTTTAGATGTTTCAGGACACACCTTACACTTCTCCAGAGTGGCTGTTGGCAATTTACATCCCGCCCATCAGCGTAGCAAGGCTCCCGTTTCTCCATGGCCTGTCCTCTATTTCTGGTTTTGACACTTTATTTAGCATGGCCCTTTTGACCGATGGGAAGCGAGACTTCTTTGTAGCGCTGATTTGCCTTTCCAGGTTGCTTGGTTGGCCAAAAAGGGCGTATGCGTTTTTTCCTGAATACGCATACGCCCTTTTTGGCCAAGGGCATCATTGCCCCGATTTTGCCGCTTTTCCTGTGCTTTAAAGGCGATTCGAATCTACCTCTTGAAATCTGTTTCCTGCAATCCTGCCTTGCTTTCAAATCCTCTTCGTTGCCTACCCTCAATATATTTGTGGACGAGAGTAATCATTTATAACTCTGCAGGTTTGTGAATTGCAGGGCCCCTGAGCTCCATTTTTCAACTCGCTTTCTTGGGAGCTGGCCGCAAAAGCGCAGGATTGCTTCAGGCCCTATTCTGGTTCCGGGCGGCAGGCTGAGCCTGTGGTTAATTCTTCTTCCTGATGGGAAAATAGAGTGACCTGTGCCTGTCCCAACACCTAGAGCTAGTCTCTCATTGGTTCCCCCTCTTCCCGTTCATCCTCAGGACAAATTGCAACCTGTACGGAACAGGAGGTTAAAGGTGCTGATTCTCCAAGGAGGGAGACGGCTAGTAAAGCGGCTGGAATGGCGAACCCGAGCACAAGGAGATGAGAAATGAGGTGCGTTTTAGAAACCTTTCCCGATCACACGGTGTACCATCTTCTGGGTTTCTCATGCATGTTTTCGATGTAGGAAGATGCCCTTGAACCTGAAGATTTGGGACCCCTGGGATGGGTACCACGCAGTATTTCTTTAAAGGGTCTGCGTTTGCTCCCCCAACCTCACCAAACCTCTCAGCCCCTGAGTGTCCACCCTTATGTCTGAATCAGCTGTGGGTCTAGATATGGTCAATCCAGGTGGCATCACAGCCCCTGAACGAATTTTGTAAGAATTTCTCTCTCTTTCACTGTCTTTGTTTCACGGGTTTTTTAAAGTAAGTGATTTTTATAATGGGGTTTAGCTGCTTTTCACTGCTGTGTTTATGCCGCTTTACACCCACTTGACTCACTTACAGAGAGATATCAATACATAGGTTTTAAGATTTTTACTAGTCAGATATATTCTTGGGCGGTGAATAGGCGGTGTTGAGTCCAGTTCACTGAGCAAGGAGTAGGTCTTCTCTATTACATATTGGGTTTATGGAACGGTATCTGAGCTAATTTGAAACCCTTGTTTTATGCATCACCCCACCTCACCTTTTCCGTTAAGCAGCCATAGTGTGTTTTCTAAACGTGTGACTCTGTTCTGTTTTGTAATTCAGTTCACGTGTAGCGGTTTTTCCATTCCCTCTATAAGTGATATCTTATGATAAGTGTCTTTTTCTGTATGACTTATTTCACTTAGAATCGTCGTTGCTAAATCCACTCATCATGCTGCTACTAGCCTTATGACGTTCATTTCATGGCTGAGTGATATTCCATTGTACATAAGGACCACAACTTCTTTATCCATTTTTCTCTTTCCTGGGATATTTAAGGTGTAACGAAGTGGATGTTCTTGTCAATAGAGCAGCCCTAAAGTTTGGGGTGCCTGTGTCTTGCGGATTTTTAGTTTTCCCAAATTATACGCCCATGAGTGGAAGTGCCCTATGCTCTCTAAGCTGAGTTTTTTAGATGTTTCAGGACACACCGTACACTTTTCCAGAGTGGCTGTTGGCAATTTACATCCCGCCCACCAGCGTAGCAAGGCTCGCGTTTCTCCATGGCCTCTCCAGCATTTCTGGTTTTGACACTTTATTCAGCATGGCCTTTTTGACCGATGGGAAGCGAGACTTCTTTGTAGCGCTGATTTGCCTTTCCCCATTGCTTGGTTGGCCAAAAAGGGCGTATGCGTTTTTTCCTGAATATATTCAGGAAAAAACGCATACGCCCTTTTTGGCCAAGGGCATCATTGTCGAGGTTTTGCCGCTTTTCCTGTGCTTTAAAGGCGATTCTAATCTACCTCCTGAAATCTGTTTCCTGCAATTCTGCCTTGCTTTCAAATCCTCTTCGTTGCCTTCTCTCAATATATTTGTGGACGAGAGTTATCATTTATAACTCTGCAGGTTTGTGAATTGCAGGGCCCCTGAGCTCCATTTTTCAACTCGCTTTCTTGGGAGCTGGCCGCAAAAGCGCAGGATTGCTTCAGGCCCTATTCTGGTTCCGGGCGGCAGGCTGAGCCTGTGGTTAATTCTTCTTCCTGATGGGAAAATAGAGTGACCTGTGCCTGTCCCAACACCTAGAGCTAGTCTCTCATTGGTTCCCCCTCTTCCCGTTCATCCTCAGGACAAATTGCAACCTGTACGGAACAGGAGGTTAAAGGTGCTGATTCTCCAAGGAGGGAGACGGCTAGTAAAGCGGCTGGAATGGCGAACCCGAGCACAAGGAGATGAGAAATGAGGTGCGTTTTAGAAACCTTTCCCGATCACACGGTGTACCATCTTCTGGGTTTCTCATGCATGTTTTCGATGTAGGAAGATGCCCTTGAACCTGAAGATTTGGGACCCCTGGGATGGGTACCACGCAGTATTTCTTTAAAGGGTCTGCGTTTGCTCCCCCAACCTCACCAAACCACTCAGCCCCTGAGTGTCCACCCTTATGTCTGAATCAGCTGTGGGTCTAGATATGGTCAATCCAGGTGGCATCACAGCCCCTGAACGAATTTTGTAAGAATTTCTCTCTCTTTCACTGTCTTTGTTTCACGGGTTTTTTAAAGTAAGTGATTTTTATAATGGGGTTTAGCTGCTTTTCACTGCTGTGTTTATGCCGCTTTACACCCACTTGACTCACTTACAGAGAGATATCAATACATAGGTTTTAAGATTTTTACTAGTCAGATATATTCTTGGGCGGTGAATAGGCGGTGTTGAGTCCAGTTCACTGAGCAAGGAGTAGGTCTTCTCTATTACATATTGGGTTTATGGAACGGTATCTGAGCTAATTTGAAACCCTTGTTTTATGCATCACCCCACCTCACCTTTTCCGTTAAGCAGCCATAGTGTGTTTTCTAAACGTGTGACTCTGTTCTGTTTTGTAATTCAGTTCACGTGTAGCGGTTTTTCCATTCCCTCTATAAGTGATATCTTATGATAAGTGTCTTTTTCTGTATGACTTATTTCACTTAGAATCGTCGTTGCTAAATCCACTCATCATGCTGCTACTAGCCTTATGACGTTCATTTCATGGCTGAGTGATATTCCATTGTACATAAGGACCACAACTTCTTTATCCATTTTTCTCTTTCCTGGGATATTTAAGGTGTAACGAAGTGGATGTTCTTGTCAATAGAGCAGCCCTAAAGTTTGGGGTGCCTGTGTCTTGCGGATTTTTAGTTTTCCCAAATTATACGCCCATGAGTGGAAGTGCCCTATGCTCTCTAAGCTGAGTTTTTTAGATGTTTCAGGACACACCGTACACTTTTCCAGAGTGGCTGTTGGCAATTTACATCCCGCCCACCAGCGTAGCAAGGCTCGCGTTTCTCCATGGCCTCTCCAGCATTTCTGGTTTTGACACTTTATTCAGCATGGCCTTTTTGACCGATGGGAAGCGAGACTTCTTTGTAGCGCTGATTTGCCTTTCCCCGTTGCTTGGTTGGCCAAAAAGGGCGTATGCGTTTTTTCCTGAATATATTCAGGAAAAAACGCATACGCCCTTTTTGGCCAAGGGCATCATTGTCGAGGTTTTGCCGCTTTTCCTGTGCTTTAAAGGCGATTCTAATCTACCTCCTGAAATCTGTTTCCTGCAATTCTGCCTTGCTTTCAAATCCTCTTCGTTGCCTTCTCTCAATATATTTGTGGACGAGAGTTATCATTTATAACTCTGCAGGTTTGTGAATTGCAGGGCCCCTGAGATCCATTTTTCAACTCGCTTTGTTGGGAGCTGGCCGCAAAAGTGCAGGATTGCTTCAGGCCCTATTCTGGTCCCGGGCGGCAGGCTGCCCCTGTGGTTAATTCTTCTTCCTGATGGGAAAATAGAGTGAGCTGTGCCTGTCCCAACACATAGAGCTAGTCTCTCATTGGATCCCCCTCTTCCCGTTCATACTCAGGACAAATTGCAACCTGTACGAAACAGGAGGTTAAAGGTGCTGATTCTCCAAGGAGGGAGATTGCTAGTAAAGCGGCTGGAATGGCGAACCCGAGCACAAGCAGATGAGAAATGAGGTGCGTTTTAGAAACCTTTCCCGATCACATGGTGTACCATCTTCTGGGTTTCTCATGCATGTTTTCGATGTAGGAAGATGCCCTTGAACCTGGAGATTTGGGACCCCTGGGATGGGTACCACGCAGTATTTCTTTAAAGGGTCTGCGTTTGCTCCCCCAACCTCACCAAACCTCTCAGCCCCTGAGTGTCCACCCTTATGTCTCAATCAGCTGTGGGTCTAGATATGGTCAATCCAGGTGGCATCACAGCCCCTGAACGAATTTTGTAAGAATTTCTCTCTCTTTCACTGTCTTTGTTTCACGGGTTTTTTAAAGTAAGTGAATTTTATAATGGGGTTTAGCTGCTTTTCACTGCTGTGTTTATGCCGCTTTACACCCACTTGACTCACTTACAGAGAGATATCAATACATAGGTTGTAAGATTTTTACTAGTCAGATATATTCTTGGGCAGTGAATAGGGGGTGTTGAGTCCAGTTCACTGAGCAAGGAGTAGGTCTTCTCTATTACATATTGGGTTTATGGAACGGTATCTGAGCTAATTTGAAACACTTGTTTTATGAATCACCCCACCTCACGTTTTCCGTTAAGTAGCCATAGTGTGTTTTCTAAACGTGTGACTCTGTTCTGTTTTGTAATTCAGTTCACGTGTAGCGGTTTTTCAATTCCCTCTATAAGTGATATCTTATGATAAGTGTCTTTTTCTGTGTGACTTATTTCACTTAGAATCGTCGTAGCTAAATCCACTCATCATGCTGCTACTAGCCTTATGACGTTGATTTCATGGCTGAGTGATATTCCATTGTACATAAGGACCACAACTTCTTTATCCATTTTTCTCTTTCCTGGGATATTTAAGGTGTAACGAAGTGGAGGTTCTTGTCAACAGAGCAGCCCTAAACTTTGGGGTGCCTGTTTCTTGCTGATTTTTAGTTTTCTCCATTTATACGCCCATGAGTGGAAGTGCCCTATGCTCTCTAAGCTGAGTTTTTTAGATGTTTCAGGACACACCTTACACTTCTCCAGAGTGGCTGTTGGCAATTTACATCCCGCCCATCAGCGTAGCAAGGCTCCCGTTTCTCCATGGCCTGTCCTCTATTTCTGGTTTTGACACTTTATTTAGCATGGCCCTTTTGACCGATGGGAAGCGAGACTTCTTTGTAGCGCTGATTTGCCTTTCCAGGTTGCTTGGTTGGCCAAAAAGGGCATATGCGTTTTTTCCTGAATATATTCAGGAAAAAACGCATACGCCCTTTTTGGCCAAGGGCATCATTGCCCCGATTTTGCCGCTTTTCCTGTGCTTTAAAGGCGATTCGAATCTACCTCTTGAAATCTGTTTCCTGCAATTCTGCCTTGCTTTCAAATCCTCTTCGTTGCCTTCCCTCAATATATTTGTGGACGAGAGTTATCATTTATAACTCTGCAGGTTTGTGAATTGCAGGGCCCCTGAGCTCCATATTTCAACTCGCTTTCTTGGGAGCTGGCCGCAAAAGCGCAGGATTGCTTCAGGCTCTATTCTGGTTCCCGGGGACAGGCTGAGCCTGTGGTTAATTCTTCTTCCTGATGGGAAAATAGAGTGACCTGTGCCTGTCCCAACACCTAGAGCTAGTCTCTCATTGGTTCCCCCTCTTCCCGTTCATCCTCAGGACAAATTGCAACCTGTACGGAACAGGAGGTTAAAGGTGCTGATTCTCCAAGGAGGGAGATTGCTAGTAAAGCGGCTGGAATGGCGAACCCGAGCACAAGGAGATGAGAAATGAGGTGCGTTTTAGAAACCTTTCCCGATCACACGGTGTACCATCTTCTGGGTTTCTCATGCATGTTTTCGATGTAGGAAGATGCCCTTGAACCTGGAGATTTGGGACCCCTGGGATGGGTACCACGCAGTATTCCTTTAAAGGGTCTGTGTTTGCTCCCCCAACCTCACCAAACCTCTCAGCCCCAAGAGTGTCCACCCTTATGTCTCAATCAGCTGTGGGTCTAGATATGGTCAATCCAGGTGGCATCACAGCCCCTGAACGAATTTGGTAAGAATTTCTCTCTCTTTCACTGTCTTTGTTTCACGGGTTTTTAAAGGTAATTGATTTTTATAATGGGGTTTAGCTGCTTTTCACCGCTGTGTTTCTGCCGCTTTACACCCACTTGACTCACTTACAGAGAGATATCAATACATAGGTTTTACGATTCTTACTAGTCAGATATATTCTTGGGCGGTGAATAGGGGGTGTTGAGTCCAGTTCACTGAGCAAGGAGTAGGTCTTGTCTGTTACATATTGGGTTTATGGAACGGTATCTGAGCTAATTTGAAACCCTAGTTTTATGCATCACTCCACCTCACCTTTCCCGTTAAGCAGCCATAGTGTGTTTTCTAAACGTGTGACTCTGTTCTGTTTTGAAATTCAGTTCAAGTGTAGCGGTTTTTCCTTTCCCTCTATAAGTGATATCTTATGATAAGTGTCTTTTTCTGTGTGACTTACTTCACTTAGAATCGTCGTAGCTAAATCCACTCATCATGCTGCTACTAGCCTTATGACGTTGATTTCATGGCTGAGTGATATTCCATTGTACATAAGGACCACAACTTCTTTATCCATTTTTCTCTTTCCTGGGATATTTAAGGTGGAACGAAGTGGAGGTTCTTGTCAACAGAGCAGCCCTAAACTTTGGGGTGCCTGTGTCTTGCTGATTTTTAGTTTTCCCAATTTATAAGCCCATGAGTGGAAGTGCCCTATGCTCTCTAAGCTGAGTTTTTTAGATGTTTCAGGACACACCGTACACTTCTGCAGAGTGGCTGTTGGCAATTTACATCCCACCCATCAGCGTAGCAAGGCGCCCGTTTCTCCATGGCCTATCCTCTATTTCTGGTTTTGACACTTTATTCAGCATGGCCCTTTTGACCGATGGGAAGCGAGACTTCTTTGTAGCGCTGGTTTGCCTTTCCAGGTTGCTTGGTTGGCCAAAAAGGGCGTATGCGTTTTTTCCTGAATATATTCAGGAAAAAACGCATATGCCCTTTTTGGCCAAGGGCCTCATTGTCGAGGTTTTGCCGCTTTTCCTGTGCTTTAAAGGCGATTCGAATCTACCTCCTGAAATCTGTTTCCTGCAATTCTGCCTTGCTTTCAAATCCTCTTCGTTGCCTTCCCTCAATATATTTGTGGACGAGAGTTATCAATTATAACTCTGCAGGTTTGTGAATTGCAGGGCCCCTGAGCTCCATTTTTCAACTCGCTTTCTTGGGAGCTGGCCGCAAAAGCGCAGGATTGCTTCAGGCCCTATTCTGGTTCTGGGTGGGAGGCTGAGCCTGTGGTTAATTCTTCTTCCTGATGGGAAAATAGAGTGACATGTGCCTGTCCCAACACCTAGAGCTAGTCGCTCCTTGGTTCCCCCTCCTCCCGTTCATCCTCAGGACAAATTGCAACCTGTACGGAACAGGAGGTTAAAGGTGCTGATTCTCCAAGGAGGGAGATTGCTAGTAAAGCGGCTGAAATAGCGAACCCGAGCACAAGGAGATGAGAAATGAGGAGCGTTTTAGAAACCTTTCCCGATCACACGGTGTACCATCTTTTTTGTTTCTCATGCATGTTTTCGATGTAGGAAGATGCCCTTGAACCTGGAGATTTGGGACCCATGGCATGGGTACCACGCAGTATTACTTTAAAGGGTCTGCGTTTGCTCCCCCAACCTCACCAAACCTCTCAGCCCCTGAGTGTCCACCCTTATGTCTCAATCAGCTGTGGGTCTAGATATGGTCAATCCAGGTGGCATCACAGCCTCTGAACGAATTTTGTAAGAATTTCTCTCTCTTTCACTGTCTTTGTTTCACGGGTTTTTAAAAGTGAGTGATCTTTATCATGGGGTTTAGCTGCTTTTCACTGCTGTGTTTCTGCCACTTTACACCAACTTGACTCACTTACAGAGAGATATCAATACATAGGTTTTAAGATTCTTACTACTCAGATATATTCTTGTGCTGTGAATAGGGCGTGCTGAGTCCAGTTAACTTAGCAAGGAGTATGTCTTGTCTATTACATATTGGGTTTATGGAACGGTACCTGAGCTAATTTGAAACCCTGGTTTTATGCATCACCCCACCTCACCTTTCCCGTTAAGCAGCCATAGTGTGTTTTCTAAACCTGTGACTCTGTTCTGTTTTGTAGTTCAGTTCAAATGTAGCGGTTTTTACATTCCCTCTATATTTGATATCTTATGATAAGTGTCTTTTTCTGTGTGACTTATTTCACTTAGAATCGTTGTACCTAAATCCACTCATCATGCTGCTACTAGCCTTATGATGTTGATTTCATGGCTGAGTGATATTCTATTCTACATAAGGACCACAACTTCTTTATCCATTCTGCTCTTTCCTGGGATATTTACGGTGTAATGAAGTGGAGGTTCTTGTCAACAGAGCAGCCCTAATCTTTGGGGTGCCTGTGTCTTGCTGATTTTTAGTTTTCCCAATTTATACGCCCATGAGTGGAAGTGCCCTATGCTCTCTAAGCTGGGTTTTTTAGATGTTTCAGGACACACCGTACACTTCTCCAGAGTGGCTGTTGGCAATTTACATCCCACCCATCAACGTAGGAAGGCTCCCATTTTTCCATGGCCTGTCCTGCATTTCTGGTTTTGACACTTTTTTCAGCATGACCCTTTTGATCGATGGGAAGCGAAACTTCTTTCTGGCGCTGATTTGCCTTTCCAGGTTGCTTGGTTGGCCAAAAAGGGCGTATGCGTTTTTTCCTGAATATATTCATGAAAAACGGATACGCCCTTTTTGGCCCAGTGCATCTTTGGCGACGTTTTGCCACTTTTCATGTGCTTTAAAGGTGATTCGTATCTACCTCCTGAAATCTGTTTCCTGGAATTCTGCCTTGCTTTCAAATTGTCTTCGTTGCCTTCCCTCAATATATTTTTGGACGAGAGTTATCATTTATAACTCTGCAGGTTTGTGAATTGCAGTGCCCCTGAGCTCCATTTTTCAACTCGCTTTCTTGGGAGCTGGCCGCAAAAGCGCAGGATTGCTTCAGGCTCTATTCTGGTTCCGGTCGGCAGGCTGAGCCTGTGGTTAATTCTTCTTCCTGATGGGAAAATAGAGTGACCTGTGCCTGTCCCAACACCTAGAGCTAGTCTCCCATTGGTTCCCCCTCTTCCCGTTCATCCTCAGGACAAATTGCAACCTGTACGGAACAGGAGGTTAAAGGTGCTGATTCTTCACGGAGGGTAATGGCTAGTAAAGCGGCTGGAATGGCGAACCCGAGCACAAGCTGATGAGAAATGAGGTGCGTTTTAGAAACCTTTCCCGATCACAAGGTGTACCTTCTTCTGGGTTTCTCATGCTTGTTTTCGATGTAGGAAGATGCCCTTGAATCTGGAGATTTGGGCCCCATGGGATGGGTACCACGCAGTATTCCTTTAAAGGGTCTGCGTTTGCTCCCCCAACCTCACCAAACCTCTCAGCCCCAAGAGTGTCCACCCTTATGTCTCAATCAGCTGTGTGTCTAGATATGGTCAATCCAGGTGGCATCACAGCCCCTGAACGAATTTGGTAAGAATTTCTCTCTCTTTCACTGTCTTTGTTTCACGGGTTTTTAAAAGTAATTGATTTTTATAATGGGGTTTAGCTGCTTTTCACGGCTATGTTTATGACGCTTTACACCCACTTGACTCACTTACAGAGAGATATCAATACATAGGTTTTAAGATTCTTACTAGTCAGATATGTTCTTTTGTGGTGAATAGGGGGTGTTGAGTCCAGTTCACTGAGCAAGGAGTAGGTCTTCTCTATTACATATTGGGTTTATGGAACGGTATCTGAGCTAATTTCAAACCCTTGTTTTATGCCTCACCCCACCTCACCTTTCCGTTAAGCAGCCATGGTGTGTTCTCTAAATGTGTGGCTCTGTTCTGTTTTGTAGTACAGGTCCTTTGTAGCGATGTTTACATTCCCTCTACAAGTGATATCTTATAATAAGTGTCTTTTTCTGTGTGACTTATATCACTTCTAAACTTCGTATGTAAATCCAGTGAGCATGCTGCTACTAGCCTTATAACATTTATTACATGGCTGAGTGATATTCCATTGTACATAAGTACCACAACTTCTTTATCCATTTTTCTCTCACCTGGGATATTTAAGTTGTGCCGAATTGGAGTTTCTTGTAAACAGAGCAGCCCTAAACTTCGGGGTGCCCGTGTCTTGTTGAATTTTAGATTTCCCAATTTATACGTCCATGAGTGGAAGTGCCCTATGCTCTCTAGCTGTGATTTTTAGATGTTTTAGGAAACACCATACACTTCTACAGAGTGGCCGTTGACAGTTTACATCCCCCCCATCAGCATAACAAGTCTCCTTTTCTCCATCGCCTGTCCTGCATTTCTGGTTTTTACCCTTTTTTCAGCATGGTCCCCTTTGACCGATGGGAAGTGAGACTTCTTTGTATTGCTGATTTGCATTTCCGGCTTGCTTGGAGAGTCATAATTTATAATTCTGCAGATTTGTGAATTGAAGTTTCTTGAGCTTCATTTGTCAACTCACTTTTTTGGGAGCTGGCCGCAAAACTGGTGGTGTGCTTCTGCCCGTACTGTAGTTTCGGGCGGCAGGCTAAGCCTTTGCTTAATTCTTCTTCCTGATTGGAAATTAGAGTGACATTTGCCTGTCCGAACATCTAGGGCTTGTCTCTCATTGTTTCTCCTCCTTCCCCTTCATCCTGTGGACAAATTCCCAACTCTGTGTAACAGGACATTGAAGGTGCTGACATCCTCAACTGGGGAGATTGTTAGGAAAGAGGCTGGTGGGGTGAACTCGACCACCGTGAGATTAAGAGATGAGGTGCCTTTTCCAAAATCTTCCTGATCCAACCGTGTACCATCTTCTGGGTATCACAGGCATGTTTTAGCTGTAGGAAAGTTCCCATGTATGTAAGGAGAACACCAGGGATTTTTCCAAATCAGTGTCTCCCCAAACCCCAATCTGGCGAATTTTTAAGCCACTGGTACATGTATGTTCATTAAGGGACTTGGGCCGTAAGCAGAGTCCGAAATTTAGGTGAGTGAAGTCTTCAGGGTCAGAAACGCTCGCCATCGGCCTCCTTTAGGTTCCTTTTTATCTGTAGTTGATACATGATGTCGATATAGATATCTATTTTTTTCAGATTATTTCCCCTTAGGGGTTATTACAAAATATTGAGTATAGTTCCCTGTGCTATACAGTAGTTCCTTGTTGATGATATATTTTATACATAGAAGTGTGTATATGTTAATCTGAAACTGTTAATTTATCCCTCCTCCCACCTTTACCCTTTGGTAATAAAATATATAAGATTTTATACTTCGCAGAAATCCAGGAGCTGAAAGAGAGGTATCATTTTCAATGGAAAATCATTCAAAACAAGATTGAACCTTCAGCCAAGATTAGTAGATCCACATCCTTGGAAAGAAATCACTGCATTTCTCTAATGTTGGCCTGACAAATACGACAAACCCCTCCACTGAACTTGCTTATAATAAAGTGATGGAAATATCAAATGGAAGTGTTAGAAACATCTTATTTTACACGAGCCTTATACACTGCTCTTTGTTAATAACAGTTTGGCTCACGCATCTATTCTTTGAAGTTACAATGTTCTCAAATTCTGTTACTGATCCTGCAGAGTGGGCCCCAACAAGGGTCCCCCTGCCCAGTGTCATTGGAGCCAACAGATCGAGACTGAGTTTGGCTCAGAAGCAAAGGAAAACTTTATATTTTGATCAGAGAATGGAGAGGTGAGAGCGTGCGCTCCCCCGCGGGCTGTGGGCCGGGCTGCTGTGTAGGGATCCCGTCAGCGTCAGCGGGAGGGACGGGGTGGAGCTCTCGAGGGCTGGGTTGGCTGGAGCTCAGGCTCTATGTGGCGGAGTCTGCACGGGGCCCGGAGAGCTGAGGTGTCGGCCCAGCCATCTTGCACTAGGAAATCGGGTCTGAAGTGCCGGGTGTGGGACCTCTGCCTGTGGAAACCTAGGAACAAGTGAAATTAGAAAAAGCACAAAGGAAAAAAAGGTTAGACTTTATTTTATTGCCCAGATTCTATTTTTATCTCCCAGGAATTTTTAATGGGCTTTGCCAGTGACAAACCCCTCCTCTGCCTCTTGTCCCATTCCACATTCTTGGGGCGCTGAGGGTGCAGACACCTCTTCTGTAAATGCTTCGTGCTGAGTTGGGTGTCCTCATACCCGGGGGGAGGGGCAGGACTTCTCCCCAGCAGCCTCCAGGTGAGGTTGATTGTCCCCAGGCCTCCTCCCTCACTGCTCGTCTGCCTGAGCACCAGCGTTGGAAGCTTTATAGATTCTAATGACCTTTAAGGGTCCAGGAAAGATATGCGCAGGGACGCTGGGGGGGCCGGTTTTACCCTGTTCCACATTGGTTCGGCCCCCTTAGGCTGACGGTTTCTGCCAGCCTAGATGCTCTGACCAGTAGTCTGCGCTTTCTTCAGTTAGGCCACTGAATTAACATACAAACAACACCAGGTGTCAGAGCCCTGCCTGCTCAACTCCCAGACAGTCCAGGGCCGGTGGTGATCCAGGACCATGACGGCCACTCAGTCAACGGCCTTTTGAAGTAGCCAGGAGTCCAGCTGGTCTCATTGGTCGCCGTCACAGTGGTGTCTGTAGGCTTTTCTATGGTGGCAGCGTTATTTACGGTTCCCCTGCCAAGTTTATTAGCTCCGCTCTGGGTGCAGTAAGTCCTGCAAGCAATAGTCTGTTCTTTTGGGGCACACTCTTGTGGTTTTCTGAGAGAAGCTCCAGGTCAAGTGATGGTCACACGAGTCGTCATGGGGGCCCGTTGCCCCAGGTTGTCTCTCTGGAGGTTGGAGTTGGAGGGCCTCCTCACTCGAGGTCATTGTGCCCACGGAGTGATCCCTGCAACTTCAGGGCATGGTGGGTGGTTAGGAACACCAAGTGGCGTCCTTTTCCCTTAGGAGGGAGCTGGCCTTGCGGGCTGCTCATTTCCAGGTTTTTAGATACCCCCAGTATCCTGGTCGGATGGGGTGGCTGGCCAATGCCTGGAGGGCATTCTTGCGTTGTTCCATTTCAAGTGGTCCCAGTTTCTGCACTAATACTCCAAGGGCGATTCGCCTTCGACCAGGAATGTAAAGGTCAAAGGGTTTAGCTAAATTAGGGAGGTCCAGGACAAGGGTCTGAATTGACTGCTCTTTCCTTTCTTGAAAGGCCGCTTCTGGATTCTATTCAAAAGGATCATCATCTTTTCCTTTCAGTGTTTCATATAGAGACCCAGTTATTAGACTGTAGTTAGGGATCCAGATGCAGCAAACCCCGGTCTCCCCAGGAACCCCTAAGCTGTCTTCTAGTTTTAGGAAGGGTGAGGCTGCAAATGGCTTCTTCCCTTTCCTGGGATGGGCTTCTCCGATCTTCTGTGAGAATGAAGCCCAGGCAGGTCACCTTAGTCTGTGATATTTGAGCCTTTTTCTTGGACACCTTCTATCTTTTATTGGCTAGGTAGTCCAGAGGCCTCCTTAGTAGGGCTGGCGATCAGAATGTCGTCTGCATATTGAAGGAGGGTTCCCTTCTCCCGAGGTAGATCTTTTAGGGCTTTAGCTAACGTTTCCCCAAAGATGGTGTGGGAATTTTTGAACCCCTGGGGCAGGACGGCCCAGCAGTATTGTTTTTGTTGTACGTTGAGTCCTGCCACTCATAGCCAAAATTTCTTGTGACTCTGGGACTAATGGAATACAGAAGAAGGCATCATTGAAGTCTAATACAGAATACCATGTCCTGGTGGATGGTACAATGACCAGCAGGGTATAGGAATTAGGAACTACTGGATGTATATCCTCTGTGGCTTCACTGACTGTCCTGGCGTCCTTTACCAGGTCCCCAGCAGCCCACGGGGCTCTCATGGTCAGGCCCCTCCCAGGATATGGAACTCACCTGGGCAGGTACGCAGCAGCCCACGGGGCTCTCATGGTCAGGCCCCTCCCAAAATATGGTGCTCACCTGTGCAGGTACCCCAGCCCATGGGGCTCTCATTGTCAGGCCCCTCCCAGGATATGGAGCTCACCTGGGCAGGTACCCAGCAGCTCACGGGGCTCTCGTGGGCAGGCCCCTCCCTGGATATGGAGCTCCCCTGGACAGGTACCCCGGCAGGGCTGGGCACACAGGAACCATGCACATAGTCCTCATTGCAGAGCACCCCCAGCACACCTGTCGCTCAGAGCTGACACAGAGCACCTCAGAGCAGGGCTTGAACTAACAAACATCAGCTCCGACACGTCTGTGACCCTAGGCTTCTCTCTGTGCGGCCTCCCTCCGCCTGGTCTTCCAGGGGCTTCCACTGCAGCCGGGGCACCAGGCCTCTGTCTCCATCCACCACCCCTCCTCTCCCTGACTCCTGGGTTCCTCTCATTAGGAGAGGGTCTTCTTGAAGTTGTCTCCCACTCATGGACCAGATAAAATGATTAGAAAACAAGCCAGGGCTGCCGCCCCTTGTCTATCCTGACTCTCGGGACCCTACATCTGTTCCTTGGACCTGGCCGGTGCAGCAAAGCCCATTTTCTGCAACTCTGAGACCCTGAGGGGCGAAGATTGGCTGACCTGGGCAGCCTGACCCTGCCGGCCAGCCCTTCCCAGGTGTGCCTGGGTTGAGGTCAATATAAACACCCCTCCAGGCAGCAAAAGCTTCTGCAGCTGTGCCTGACGCCATATTCTCTGCCCCGTCAGCAGTCTCGGGGTTGTGCTGGTGGGAGGGAGTAGCGCCCACGGCTCTATGAGTGGCCCCGTGTGAGTGGGGCTCTGCTGGACTTTCTGCAGGAGTTGCCGGGCTGCCACCTGCTAAAGAAGAGGATGTGTCACCCACACCTGCTGCTGGAATTTCTACCCGGGCAGAGGTGAGGAAGGAAAATAGCAGTGGGGGCCGGGACAGGAGGGGTACCTCAGGCAGGGAAATGGAAAGCTTCTAGAAGAGCGCCTGGGGCCAGGACCATCCTGGCTGACCTGCAGGCACCAAGTTGTCCTGCGTGCTGTCGCTGGTGTGACTCCAAGCCCCTTGCTCTAGGCTTTAAAGTCTTTGCACACATTCAGGTGTTTTACCTGGGAAGGGTGGGAAAAGTTCAGCAGCAGCTGGCCTGGGGCTCAGCTCACGTTTATTCAGAGACGCCTCCTCACGGTCCCTCAGCTTTGCAATGAGGACGCTCCTTGCAGGGGGGCTGCTGGCTGCATGGGAGACGATTCCCCACCTCTGACCAACTTCAGAATTGTTTACCACTGGAGCAAGTGCCCTGATAGGGTTTTCCTCTGTATGACCAGTGGGTTCTGTTTTTTTTTTTTTCTTTTTTGGTTCAAGGTAGGTTTTATTCCTCTTTTTGTATTTATAGATATAAGCATGGAAATAATTCATTCATATAAATACGTCTATGGGAAGGTAAGAACTTTTTTCTGTTTTTTTTTTAATATTATTTATGTTTTAATTTTTTAATTTTATTCATTTTTTTATACAGCAAGTTCTTACTGGTTATCTATTTTATACATATAAGTGTATATATGTCAATCCCAGGCTCGCAATTCATCCCACCACCACCACCCTGCCACTTTCCCCCCTTGGTGTCCATACATTTGTTCTCTACATCTGTGTCTCTATTTCTGCCTTGCAAACCGGTTCATCTGTACCATTTTTCTAGGTTCCACATGTATGTGCTTAAATATGATATTTGTTTTTCTCTTTCTGACTTACTTCACTCTGTATGACAGTCTCTAGATCTATCCACGTCTCTACAAATGACCCAATTTCGTTCCTTTTTATGGCTGAGTAATATTCCCTTTTATATATGTACCACATCTTTTCCATTCGTCTGTCTATGGGCATTTAGGTTGCTTCCATGACCTGGCTATTGTAAATAGTGCTGCAATGAACATTGTGTGAATATCTTTTTGAATTATGGTTTTCTCTGGGTATATGCCCAGTAGTGGGATTGCTGGGTCATATGGTAATTCTATTTTTAGTTTTTTTAAGGAACCTCCGTACTGTTCTCCATAGTGACTGTATCAATTTACATCCCCACAAATAGTGTAAGAGGGTTCCCTTTTCTCCACACCGTCTCCAGCATTTGTTGTTTGTAGATTTTCTGATGATGCCCATTCTAACTTGTGTGAGGTGATACCTCATTGTAGTTTTGGTTTATATTTCTCTAATAATTAGTGATGTTGAGCAGCTTTTCATGTGCTTCTTGGCCATCTGTATGTCTTCTCGGGACAAATGTCTATTTACGACATCTGCCCATTTTTGGATTGGGTTGTTTGTTTTTTTACTGTTGAGCTGCATGTGCTGTTTATATATATTGGAGATTAATCCTTTGTCCATTGATTCATTTGCAAATATTTTCTCCCATTCTGAGGTTGTCTTTTCGTCTTGTTTGTAGTTTCCTTTGCTTTGCAAAAGCTTTTAGGTTTCATTTGCTCCCATTTGTTTATTTTTGTTTTTTATTCCATTACTCTAGTAGGTGGATCAAAAAAGATCTTGTTGTGATTTTTGTCAAAGAGTATTCTTCCTATGTTTTCCTCTAAGAGTCTTATAGTGTCCGGTCTTACATTTCGGTCTCTAATCCATTTTGAGTTTATTTTTTGTGTATGGTGTTAGGGAGTGTTCTAATTTCATTCTTTTACATGTAGCTGTCCATTTTCCCCAGCACCACTTATTGAAGAGACTGTCTTTTCTCCATTGTATATCCTTGCCTCCTTTGTCATAGATTAGTGGACCATAGGTGTGTAGGTTTATCTCTGGGCTTTCTTTTTTTTTCCTTTTACATCTTTATTGGAGTATAATTGCTTTACAATTGTGTTAGTTTCTGCTGTATAAAAAAGTGAATCAGCTATACGTATACATATAACACCATATCCCCTCCCTCTTGCACCTCCCTCTCACTCCCTTATCCCACCCCTTTAGGTGGTCACAAAGCACCGAGCTGATCTCCGTGTGCTATGTGGCTGCTTCCCAGTAGCTATCAATTTTACATTTGGTAGTGTATATATGTCCATACCACTCTCTCACTTTGTCCCAGCTTACCCTTCCCCCTCCCCGTGTCCTCAAGTCCTTTCTCTACGTCTGTGTCCTTAATCCTTTCCTGCCCCTAGGTTCTTCATAAACTTTTTTCTTTTAGATTCCATATATATGTGTTAGCATACGGTATTTGTTTTTCTCTTTCTGACTTACTTCACTCTGTAGGACAGACTCTAGATCCATCCACCTCAGTACAAATAACTCAATTTCGTTTCTTTTTATGGCTGAATAATGTTCCATTGTATATATGTGCCACATCTTCTTTATCCAGTTATCTGTTGATGGACACTTAGGTTGCTTCCATGTCCTGGCTATTGTAAATAGAGCTACAATGAACATTGTGGTACATGACTCTTTTTGAATTATGGTTTTCTCAGGGTAAATGTCCAGTAGTGGGATTGCTGGGTTGTACGGTTGTTCTATTTTTAATTTTTAAGGAACGCCCATACCGTTCTCCCTAGTGGCTATATCAATTTACATTCCCACCAACAGTGCAAGAGGGTTCCCTTTTCTCCAATAAATGCCTCTCCAGCATTTATTGTTGGTAGATTTTTTGATGATGGCCATTCTGACTGGTGTGAGGTGATACCTCATTGTAGTTTTGATTTGCATTTCTCTAATAATTAGTGATGTTCAACATCCTTTCATGTGTTTGTTGGCAACCTGTATATCTTCTTTGGAGAAATGTCTATTTAGGTCTTCTGCCCATTTTTGGATTGGGTTGTTTGCTTTTGTGATATTGAGCTACAGGAGCTGCTTTTTGGAGGTTAATCCTTTGCCATTTGCTTCATTTGAAAATATTTTCTCCCATTCTGATGGTTGTCTTTTCATCTTGCTTATGTTTTCCTTTGCTGTGCAAAAGATTTTAAATTTCATTAAGTCCCATTTTTTTATTTTTGTTTTTATTTCCATTTCTCTAGGAGGTGGGTCAAAAAGGATCTTGCTGTGATTTATGTCATAGACTGTTCTGCTTATGTTTTCCTCTAAGAGTTTTATAGTGGCTGGTCTTACATTTAGGTCTCTAATCCATTTTGAGTTTATTTTTGTGTATGGTGTTAGGGAGTGTTCTAATTTCATTCTTTTACATGTAGCTGTCCAGTTTTCCCAGCACCACTTACTGAAGACACAGTCTTTTCTCCATTGTATACCCTTGCCTCCTTTGTCATAGATTAGTGGACCATAGGTACGTGGGTTTATCTCTGTGCCTTCTATCCTGTTCTATTGATCTATATTTCTGTTTTTGTGCCAGTACCATATTATCTTGATTACTGTAGCTTTGTAATATAGTCTGAAGTCTGGAAGTCTGATTCCTCCAGCTCTTTTTTTTTCCCCTCAAGACTGCTTTGGCTATCCGGGGTCTTTTGTGTCTCCCGACAAATTTTAAGATTTTTTTTTCTAGTTCTGTAGAAAATGCCAAAGGTATTTTGATAGGGATTGCATTGAATCTGTAGATTGCTTTGGGTAGTATAGTCATTTTCACAATATTGATTCTTCTAATCCAAGAACATGGTATATGTCTCCATCTGTTTATATCATCTTTGATTTCTTTCATCAGTGTCTTATAGTTTTCTGAGTACAGGTCTTTTACTTCCTTAGGTAGGTTTATTCCTAGGTATTTTATTTTTGTTGCAGTGGTAATGGGATTGTTTCCTTAATTTCTCTTTCTGTTCTTTCATTTTTAGTGTATAGGAATGCAAGCAATTTCTGTGCATTAATTTTGTATCCTGCAACTTTATTAAATTCATTGATTAGCTCCAGTGGTTTTCTGGTGGCATCTTTAGGATTCTCTATCTATGATATGATGTCATCTGCAAACAGTGACAATTTTACTTCTTCTTTTCCTTTTTGTATTCCTTTTATTTCTTTTTCTTCTCTGATTGCCATGGCTAGGACTTCCAAAACTATGTTGAATAGTAGTGGTGAGAGTGGACATCCTCGTCTTGTTCCTGATCTTAAAGGAAACGTTTTCAGGTTTTCACCGTTGAGAATGATGTTTGCTGTGGGTTTGTCATATATGGCCTTTATTATGTTGAGGTAGTTTCCCTCTGTGCCCACAGTCTGCAGAGTTTTTATCATAAATGGGTGTTGAATTTTCTCAAAATCTTTTCCTGCATCTATTGAGATGATCATATGGTTTTATTCTACAATTTGTTAATATGGTGTATCACATTGATTTGTGTATATTGAAGAATCCTTGCATCCCTGGGATAAACCCCACTTGATCATGGTGTATGATCCTTTTAGTGTGTTGTTTGATTCTGTTTGCTAGTATTTTGTTGAGGATTTTTACATCTATATTCATCAGTGATATTGGTCTATAATTTTCTTTCCTTGTACTATCTTTGTCTGGTTTTGGTATCAGGGTGACGGTGGTCTCATAGAATGAGTTTGGGAGTGTTCCTTCCCCTGCAATTGTTTTGAAGAATTTGAGAAGGTTGGGTGTTAGCTCTTCTCTAAATGTTTGACAGAATTCACCTGTGATGCCATCTGGTTCTGGACTTTTGTTTGTTGGAAGATTTTTAATCACAGTTTCAATTTCATTGCCCGTGATATGTTTGTTCATATTTTCTATTTCTTCCTGGTTCAGTCTTGGAAGGTTATCCCTTTCTAAGAATTTGTCCATTTCTTCCAGGTTGTCCATTTTATTGGCATAGAGTTGCTTATAGCAGTCTCTTAGGATGCTTTGTATTCCTGTGGTGTCTGTTGTAACTTCTCCTTTTTCACTTCTAATTTTGTTGATTTGATTCCTCTCCCTCTTTTTCTTGAGTCTGGCTGAAGGTTTATCATTTTTGTTTATCTTCTCAAAGAACCGGCTTTTAGTTTGATTGATCTTTGCTTTCATTTTCTTGGCTTCTATTTCATTTATTTCTGCTTTGATCTTTATGATTTCTTTCATTCTACTAACTTTGGGTTTTGTTCTTCTTTCTCTAGTTCCTCTAGGTGTAAGGTTAGATTGTTTATTTGAGATTTTTCTTGTTTCTTGAGGTAGGCTTGTATTGCTGTAAACTTCCCTCTTAGAACTGCTTTTGCTGCATCCCATAGGTTTTGGATCATCGTGTTTTTGTTGTCATTTGTCTCTAGGTAGTTTTTGATTTCCTCTTTGATTTCTTCAGTGATCTCTTGGTTATTTAGTAATGTATTGTTTAGCCTCCATGTGTTTGTGTTTTTTACGGTTTTGTCCCTGTTATTGATTTCTAATCTCATAGCATTGTGGTCGGAACAGCTGCTTGATATGATTTCAGTTTTCTTAAATTTACTGAGGCTTCATTTGTGACCCAAGATGTGATCTATCCTGGAGAATGTTCCGTGTGCAGTTGAGAAGAACGTGTAATCTGCTGTTTTTGGATGGAATGTCCTATAAATATCAATTAACTCTATCTGGTCTATTTTGTCATTTAAAGCTTGTGTTTCCTTATTAATTTTCTGTCTGGATGATCTCCACTGGTGTAAGTGAGCTGTTAAAGTCCCCTGCTATTATTGTGTAACTGTTGATTTCCTCTTTTATAGCTGTTAGCAGTTGCCTTATGTATTGAGGTGCTCCTATGTTGGGCACATATATATTTATAATTGTTATATCTTCTTCTTGGATTGATCCCTTGACCATTATGTAGTGTCTTTCCTTGTCTCTTGTAACATTCTTTATTTTAAAGTCTATTTTATCTGATATGAGTATTGCTACTCCAGCTTTCTTTTGATTTTCATTTGCATAGAATATATTTTTCCATCGCCTCACTTTCAGTCTGTATGTGTCCCTAGGTCTGAAATGGGTCTCTTGTAGACGGCATATATATGGGTCTTGTTTTTGTATCCATTCAGAGAGACTGTGTCTTTTGGTTGGAACATTTAGTCCATTCACGTTTAAGGTAATTATTGATATGTATGTTCCTATTACTATTTTCTTAATTGTTATGGGTTTGTCTTGGTGGGTCCTTTGCTTCTCTTGTGTTTCCCACTTAGAGAAGTTCCTTTAGCATTTGGTGTAGAGTTGGTTTCATGGTGCTGAATTCTCTTAGCTTTTGCTTGTCTGTAGGGCTTATGATTTCTCTGTCAAATCTGAATGAGATCCTTGCTGGGTGGAGTACTCTTGGTTGTAGGTTCTTCCCTTTCATCACTTTAAATTTATGCCACTCCCTTCTGGCTTGTAGATTTTCTGCTGAGAAATCAGCTGTTATCCTTATGGGAGTTCCCTTGTATGTTATTTGCCATTTTTCCCTTGTTGCTTTCAATAATTTTTCTTTGTCTTCAATTTTTGTCAATTTGGTTACTATGGGTCTTGGCATTTTTCTCCTTTGATTTATCCTGACTGGGACTCTCTGCACTTCCTGGACTTGGGTGGCTATTTCTTTTCCCATGCTAGGGAAGTTTTCAACTATAATCTCTTCAAATGTATTCTCGGGTCCTTTCTCTCTCTCTCTTCTCCTTCTGGGACCCCTATGATGTGAATGTTGTTGCGTTTAATGTTGTCCCAGAGGACTCTTAGGGTGTCTTCATTTATTTTCATTCTTTTTCTTTATTCTGTTCCATGGCAGTGATTTCCACCTTTCTGTCTTCCAGGTCACTTATCCGTTCTTCTGTCACAGTTATTCTGCTACTGATTCCTTCTAGTGTATTTTTCATTTCAGTTATTATATTGTTCACCTCTGTTTGTTTCTTCTTTAATTCTTCTAGGTGTTTGCTCCTTAATTCTTCTAGGTCTTTGTTAAGCATTTCTTGCATCTTCTCGATCTTTGCCTCCATTCTTTTGCCAAGGTCTTGGATCATGTTCACTATCATTATTCTGAATTCTTTTTCTGGAAGGTTCCCTATCTCCACCTCATTTCGTTTTTTTTTCCTAGGGTTTTCTCTTGTTCCTTAATCTGGTATAAAGTCCTCTGCCTTTTCATATTGTCTATCTTTCTGTGAATGTGGTTTTCCTTCCACAGGCTGCAGAATTGTAGTTCTTCTTGCTTCTGCTGTCTGCTCTCCAGTGGATGAGTCTATCTTAGAGGCTTGTGCAAGCTTCCTGATGGGAGGGACTGGTGGTGGGTAGAGCTGGGTGTTGCTTTGGTGGGCAAAGCTTTAATCTGCTTGTCTGCAGATTAAATAAAACTTTAATAAAAATTTAATCCACTTCTCTGCTGATGCATGGGGCTGGGTTCTCTCCCTGTTGGTAGTTTCTCCTGAGGTGACCCAGCACTGGAGCCTACCTTGCTCTTGGTGGGGCTAATGGTGGACTCTGGGAGGGCTCACACTAAGGAGTATTTCCCAGAACTTCTGCTGCCAGTGTCGTTGTCCTCACGGTGAGCCACAGCCACAGCTACCACCTGCCTCTGAAGGAGACCCTCTAAAACTATCAGGTAGTTCTGGTCATTCTCCTACGGGGTCACTGCTCCTTCCCCTGGGTTCTGATGTGCTCACTACTTTGTGTGTGCCCTCCAAGAGTGGAGTATCTGAGTGGAGTTGAGACTCTGAGACTCTGCGTGGAGTCGCACAGACCCTGGGTCCTGTGAAGCTTCGATGCTTTGTGGTTCTAGAAATCCTATAGGAGACGGTCCACAGCAGGTGAAGCTAATGCTGTCAGTAGAGGTGGTGAAGCCAAAGATCTGCAGTTCCGACTAGAGGTGCCGATGTACATACAGGACAAAATCATCTCGTGTGAATGTAGTTCAGGCATGTTTAAGATGAATGGAGCCATGTTAATGCCTACCATATTCTATCTTGAGCCTCTCCTCAGGGACCCCCTCCTCAGTTCCTGAGGCTCCTGTAAGTCATGTACGGGGGACTGGAGAGTGGGCTCTGTCCAATCTGAGCCCTGAGTTACCCTGTGTGTATCTTAGGATACTTTGTATTTCTGTGGGGTCTGTTGTAACATCAACTCTTTCATTTCAGATTTATTTGGGCCCTCTCTTTTCAAAAAAACATACTACTGTTGTCTTTTATTCTTTACAGAAGTTTAATAAGTGTTTGATCTACCTTGACTTACTCTATGTATACTTTTTGCAGTGAGATTTTTACTTTTCTTTGTTTTCTTGTTACTATCAATAATTAGTGAGACTTCTTTTAAGCTACCTTCAACATTGATTATAAAGCTGCTTTATTAGTGATGACAGAGCCTTAATGGAAGTCATGTTCTGGTTGTAAATTAGAATGCAATGTGCCAGCAAAAAGCCCCTTAAGTTTATTTCTCATTACTTCTTGTTCTTTTTTTAATTTAATTTTTATTTTTTATCAGAGCAAATTTGATTAAAATGTTTTGTTTCTTCTAGGTGTGCAAGATGTGGTTCTTTTAAACCTATACATATATCTATTCTTCTTTGGATCATTTTGCCATGTAGGTTATGATACAATGTTGAGTAATCTTCGTTTGGTATTACGTAGGTCTTTGGTGATTACACATTTCACGTTTGTTTCTATATCTATGTTAACCCCAATATCCAAATGTATCCAATCCTCACACCTTTCCATTTGGTGAACTATAAGTTAGTTAAGTGAATCTGTGATTGCATTTCTCTGTGGAAATATCTTCATTGGTATCAATTTTTAGCTAAGACCTATAAGTGATATTATAGGATATGTGTCTTTTGCTTTCTGACTTAGTAAAATTTGCCTGATTACCTCAAGAATCATACATGGTGCTGCAAATGGCATTGTTTTATTTTTTCCCCTGGCTAATATTCCATCTGTACGTGTACCAGTTCTTCTTTGGCCACGCACCTCTTGATGGACTTTTTGGTTGTCTCCATGTCTTGTCTATTGTGATACTGCTGCAATACACATTTGCTTGCCTGTGTCTTTCCAGTTCTGTCTTCTTATGTTATAGTCCAAGGAGTGGGCTTGCTGTATCATATGGTAACGCACTGTGTACGTTTTAAAGGCACCACCATTCAGTTCTCATTAGTGGCTCTTTCCAGGTTACGTCCAACTTAAAGTTGAGGGTATGCATTTCTCCAAAACACCTTCAGTATTTATTGTTTGTAGTTTTCTTGCTGAGGGTTATTCTGACAGGTGTGAGCTGATACCGCTTTGTGCTTGAATTTGCATGTGTCCCATAATCTGTTGAAATTGAGCTTTAAAGCATGTCCTTTTTATTTATCAAACAGTGATTACAGCTTAGTTCTTCAAGGTGTTTTCTTAAAGTATGTGTCACATTTTGAAAATTTTTGGCCATTACCTCCCTCGAGACATTTTGAGGGCAGTTTTCATTTACAGCCCTGCATTACTTGTTCATATGAAGTGACCATTAGCACAGGCTTTAAACCTGCTTTTGCGGTAACGGCCAGAGGGCGGCAGCCTTTCTACGTTCCCCACTCTGGCAACTAGGGAAACAGACCTTCCGGCCTGTGGCGTTCCTCGGTTATAAATTAGAGTGCAATGTGCCCAGATAAACCCACAAATGCTGATGTCTCCTTACTTTTGTTTGTTTTTTTAAATTTAATTTATATTTAGTATTGGAGTAATATTCCATTGTGTACATGGACCACTTCTTCTTGGTGCATTCCTCGGTTGATGGACATTTTCATTGCTTCCAAGTGTTGGCTATGGTATATATTGCTGGAGTGAAGGATTGCCAGCCTATGACTTTTTGATTCTCATTTTCTCAGGTGATAGGTCCAGCAGTGGTTTTGATTGATTGACTGGTAGCTCAATGTTTCCCTTTTCAAAGCACCTACATTGTGTTTTCATTAGTGGCTCTTAACATGCCCCCCCTTACAACCGAGGGTACGCATTTCTCCACAATCCCTTCAGCATTTATTTTTTGCAGCATTTTTGCTAATGGCCATTCTGACTGCTGTGAGCTGATAGGTATTTGTAATATGGGTATGCATGTCGTTAAATATTCTAAAATTCATCATTTTTCCACGCCTTTTTCTTTTCTGTTAAAAGAAAAAAGAAAAAAAGTGTGAGTACAATATCCGTCTTGAAAGTGTCTTCCTGGAACGTTGCCCTCTTTTGAATTTTTTAGTCAATTTTCAACCCCAGGATTGTTTTGAAATGTAGGTGTCATTTACAGGCCTGCAATGAGTGTGAATATTTAGGGACCATTAGCACTAGGTTTAAGCTGCTGTTGTTCGAAACGGCCACAAGGCAGCAGCATTTCTCCATTACCAAATCTGGTTACTAGGGCAGCAGAGCCGTTCTGGAAGTCGTTTTCCTAGGTTGTAAATTTGAATGGAATGGGCTGGAAAATGCCCCATAAGTTTATGTCTGATTAATTCTTTTTCGTTGTTTTAATTTTTTAAATCAGGGTAATGGTTAGAATGTTGTTTGTCCAAGGTGTACACACTCTGGTTCATTTACACATTATTTATATCTATTTATGTAGAGATCCTCTTCCCATGTAAATTATTACAGAGTGTTCTGTAGACGTCCCTTGTTATATGGTCGGTCTTTTTGTAATATGTGTATAATATGTATTTGGATCATATCCCTATCATATAGTAACACTAATCTTCATTTATCCATTCCCCCCACCTTTCCCTTTAGATGAGCAAAGTTGGTTTTCTAAGTTTGTGAGTGTAGTTCTCTGTGAATTGTGTTCATTTGTGTTAGTTATTAGATAACGCCTATAAGTGATATCATAGGATATAAGTCTTTTGCTTTCCGACTTACCTCATGATTTGTTATTATATCCAGGATCATTTGTGGTGCCTCAAAGAGCAGGGTTTCATTGTTTTCCATGGCTAATATTCCATTGTGTACCTGGACCACTTATTCTATATCCATTCACTTGTTGATGGACATTTTTATCGCTTCACTGCCTTGGCTATTGTGAATAATGCTGCACTGCAGCTTTTGCAACCTGTGTCTTCTCGATACTTCTCTTCTCAGGTGAGAGGTACAATGGTGCGCCTGCTGGATTGAATGGTACCTAAATTTTTACTTTTAAATGCAGCTCTTTTCTGTTCTCATTACTGGCTGTTAACCAATTTGCATCTCACCAGCAGCTAGAGGATACACAATTCTCTACAACCGCATCAGCATTTATGGTTTGTAGACTTTTTGCTGATGGTCAGTCGACTGGTGTGATTGGAAACCTTTTTGTTGATTAGATTGCATGAGTCTAATAATTCCTGAGGTTGAACCTTAATCCATTCTCCGTTTTTTTAAAGACAGTGAGTAGTACTTACCTCTTCATAGTATTTTATTGAAAAATTTGCCTGTATTAAATTTTTTTGTCCGTTTCCTACCTCAGCACAATTTTTGACGACAGGTGTCCTTTACAGCCCTGAGTCCTTGTGAATTTTAAGTGACCATTAGCTGTGGGTTTAAAGCCGCTCTTGCGGGAAACGGCCACAAGGCGGCAGCATTTCTCCTTTACCAAATCTGGTTACTATGGCAACAGAGCCTTACTGGAAGTGGTGGTCTAGGTTGCAAATCAGAATGGAATGTGCCAGGAAAAAGCCCTTTAAGTTTATGTCTCATTACTTCTTGTTCATATTTTTAAGTTAATTTTTATTTTTTATCACAGCAAACTTGATTACAATGTTTTGTTTGTTCTAGGTGTGCAAGATGTGGTTCTTTCACACATATACATATATCTATTCTTCTTCGGATCCTTTTCCCATGTAGGTTATGACACAATGTAGAGTAGTCTTCTCTTGGTATTCTGTAGGTCTTTGGTGATTATATATTTCACATGTGTTTGTATGTCTCTGTTAACCTCAATATGGTAATGTATCCAATCCTCACACCTTTCCATTTGGTGAACCACAAGTTTCTTTAATAAATCTGTGATTTCCTTTCTCTGTGGAAATATCTTCGTTTGTATCAATTTTTAGGTAACAACTATATCTGTTATGATAGGACATGTGTCTTTCACTTTCTCACTTACTACAAGTTGTGTGATTACCTCTAGACTCATCTATGGTGCTGCAAATGGCATTGTTTCATTTTTTCACTAGCTCATATTCCATCTGTACATGTAGCAGTTCTTCTTTGTCCACCCATTTGTCAGTGGACTTTTTGGTTACTTCCATATATTGGCTATTGTAATAGTATGCATTGCAGATTTGCCTGCCTGTGTCCTTCCAATTCTGTCTTTGTCGGTTATAGGTCCAGGAATAGATCTGCTAGGTCATATGGTAGCTCAGTGTTTACCTTTTAAAGGTACCTCCATTCTGTTATCATTAGTGGCTCTTTCCAGGTTACGTCCCACTTAAAGTTGAGGGTATGCTTTTCTCCACAGCACCTTCAGCCTTTATTCTTTGTAGTTTTTGCTGATGGTTATTCTGACGGGTGTGAGCTGACAACTCTTTACGGTTGAATTTGCATGTGTCTCATATTCCATTGCAATTGAGCTTTAAGGCAAGTCATTTTTATTTTTCAAGCTGTAATTACAGCTTAGTTCTTCAAAGTGGTTTCTTAAAGTATGTGTCAAATTTTGAAATGTTTTGGCCATTACCTCCCTCAAGACATTTTGAGGGCAGGTTTCATTTTCAGCCCTACAGTACTTGTTCATATGAAGTGACCATTAGCACCGGCTTTAAACTGCTTTTGCAGGTAACGGCCACAGGGCTGCTACCTTTCTACATTCCCCACGCTGATACTAGGGAAACAGACTTTACGGCCAGTGGTATTCCTCAGTTGTAAATTAGAGTAGAATGTGCCCAGATAAACACACAAAAGCTGATGTCTCCTTACTTTTGTTGGATTTTTAAATTTAATTTATATTTATTATTGGAGTTAATATTCTATTTTGTACATGGACCACTTCTTGGTGCATTCCTCTGTTGATGGACATTTTCGTTGCTTCCAAGTGTTGCCTATGGTAAATATTGCTGGAGTGCAGGATTGCCAGCCTGTGACTTTTTTTTTAAGAATTTTTTTTTAATTTATTTATTTATTAATTTATTTATTTTTGGCTGTGTTGGTTCTTTGTTTCTGTGTGAGGGCTTTCTCCAGTTGTGGCAAGCGGGGGCCACTCTTCATCGTGGTGCGTGGGCCTCTCACTGTCGCAGCCTCTCTTTGCGGAGCACAGCTCCAGATGCGCAGGCTCAGTAGTTGTGGCGCATGGGCCTAGCTGCTCCGCGGCATGTGGGATCTTCCCGGACCAGGGCTCGAACCCGTGTCCCCTGCATCGGCAGGCAGACTCTCAACCACTGCACCACCAGGGAAGCCCCCAGCCTGTGACTTTTTGATTCTCATTTTCTCTGGTGATAGGCCCAGCAGTGGGTGTGATTGATGGACTGGTCACTCAGTGTTTACTTTTTCAAAACACCTCCAATGTGTTTTTATTAGTGACTTTTACAACATCCCCCTTAGAACCGAGGGTATGCATTTCTCCACAGTCGCTTCAGCATTTATTGTTTGCACCATTTTTGCTGATGGCCATTCTGACTGCTGTGATCTGATAGGTATTTGTAATTTGGGTTTGCATATCTTTCAAAATTCCTAAAATTCATCATTTTTCCACATATTTTTCTTTTATCAAAAGAAAAATCTGCGAGCACAATATATCTCTTGAAATTATCTTCTTCGAAGGTTGCCCTCTTTTGAATTTTTTGTTCGATTTTTGACCCCAGAATTTTTTTGGAGGGCAGGTGTCATTTACAGAACTGCAAGTTGGTGAATATTTAGTGACCGTTTGCAGTGGGTTTAAAGCTGCTGTTGTGGGAAACGGCCAAAAGGACGCAGCATTTCGCCATTCCCCAATCTAGGTACTAGGGCAGCAGAGCCTTTCTGGACGTCGTTGTCTTAGGTTGTAAATTAGAATGGAGTTTGCCAGGAGAAATCCCCATAAGTTTATGTCTCATTAGTTCTTATTCGTTTTTTTTTCCAAACACACACACTGTATTTTATTTTTACAAGAGATAAATAGACTGACATCAAGCATTGTACATGGATGATCACAACAAAAGCAACAATGATTGCAATTACCAAACATGAAACACTCATACTATGTCATAATATTGGCATTCAGTCCAGTAGTCCTTCACTGTAGCAGCTGCTTTACTTTGCAGTGAAAATTGATTTGTATATTCTTTGCCTCTGGTTCCTTGTGGGATTTTTTTTTAAATTCAAACATAAAGTAACAAAAATTATACTTATCGTCATCAGTTCACTCAGTCCCATGTAATTAATTTTTTTTTCATCTTGATCTTTTGTTAGCACTTTTATGAGTTCATTAGTTTTATCATTAGAGTTCTGAAAATGCTTATTCATTCAGTTCAGCAGTACAGTAGAGTTACCAGAAACCTGTACTTGTCAGAGTCTTTTCCATGAATTTCATGAAGATGAAACCCTTTTATAGGAACATATTTGCAAAAGTATCAGAGTACACCCAGAACTGTCTGTAAATGACAAAAGACTTAAAACTGACCACGGTTAAAGATTTGATGAAAGTTTATAATAATGCAGTTGACAAGAAAATTAGTTATTTCTGACATATACATTTTAAAGTAATAACTAGGATTATGAATTATAACATTATACCAGAACATATAAGATTTTTAGAAATTTCATGTAATGTCTGAAACATTTATATTGACATATTTCCATACTAATAACCGAATGAAAGTTTAGTATTAGTTGTTTTGTTTGTTTTTTTATACTGCAGGTTCTTATCAGTCATCAATTTTATACACATCAAGTGTATACA
Organism: Balaenoptera acutorostrata; assembly: GCF_949987535.1. NCBI lineage: Eukaryota > Metazoa > Chordata > Mammalia > Artiodactyla > Balaenopteridae > Balaenoptera > Balaenoptera acutorostrata. The sequence continues at coordinate 452,553 of NW_026646204.1, forward strand.
TGTCAATCCCAATCACCCAATTCAACACAACACCATCCCCACCCCACCGCATTTTCCCTCCCTTGGTGTCCATATGTCTGTGCTCTACATCTGTGTCTCAACTTCTGCCCTGCAAACTGGCTCATCTGTACCAATTTTCTAGGTTCCACATATCTGCGTTAATATACGATATTTGTTTTTCTCTTTCTGACTTACTTCACTCTGTATGACAGTCTCTAGATCCATCCACGTCTCAACAAATGAAACAATTTGGTACCTTTCTGTGGCTGAGTAATATTCCATTCTATATATGTACCACAACTTCTTTATCCATTGGTCTGTTGATGGGCGTTTAGCTTGCTTCCATGACCTAGCTATTGTAAATAGTGCTGTAATAAACATTCGGGTGCATGTGTATTTTTGAATTATGGTTTTCTCTGGGTGTATACCCAGTAGTGGGATTGGAGTGTCATATGGTAGCTCAATGTTTACATTTTCAAGGCACCTCCATTCTGTTCTCATTAGTGGCTCTTTCCAAGTTACAACCCACTTAAAGTTGAGGGTATGCATTCCTCCACAACACCTTCAGCATTTATTGTTTGTAGTTTTCTTTCTGATGGTTATTTTGACAAGTGTGAGCTGATACCTCTTTGTGGTTGAATTCGCATGTGCCTCATAATCCGATGAATTGAGCTTTAAGGCATGTCCTTTTTATTTTTCAAGCTGTGATTACCCCTTAGTTCTTCAAAGTGTTCTCTTTAAGTATGTGTCACATTTTGACATGTTTTGGCCATTACCTCCCTCAAGACATTTGGAGGGCAGGTTTCATTTACACTCCTGCAGTACTTGTTCCTAGGAAATGACCATTAGCACAGGCTTTAAAGCTGCTTTTGCAGGTAACTGCCAGAGGGTAGCAGCCTATCTATGTTCCCCACCCTGGTAACTAGGGAAAAGCCCTTGCGGCCTGTGGTGTTTCTCGGTTATAAATCAGAGTGGAGTCTGCCCGGACAAACCCACACAAGCTGATGTCTCCTTACTTTGGGTGGATCTTTAAATTTAATTTTTATTTTTTATTGGAGTAATTTTCCACTGAGTACGTGGACCACTTCTACTTTGTGCATTCCTCGGTTGATGGATATTTTCATTGCTTCCAAGTGTTGGATATGGTAAATATTCTTGGAGTGCAGGATTGTCAGCCTGTGACTTTTTGATTCTCATTTTCTCAGGTGATAAGCCCAGCAGTGGGTGTGATTGATTGACTGGTAGCACCGTGTTTCCCTTTTCAAAGCACCTTCTTTGTGTTTTCATGAGTGGCTCTTACCACGTCCCCCTTAGAATCGAGGGTACGCATTTCTTCACAATCGCTTCAGCATTGATTGTTTGCAGCATTTATGCTAATGGCCCTTCTGGCTGCTGTGAGCTGATAGGTTTTTGTAATTTAGGTTTGCATGTCTTTGAAAATTCGTAAAACTCATCATTTTTCTCCACCGTTTTCTTTTCTGTTAAAAAAAAGGAAACAATTGGGAGTACAGTATAACTCTTAAAATTGTTTTCTTGGAAGGTTGCCCTCTCTGGAAATTTTTGGTCGATTTTCCACCCCAGAATTTTTTTAGAGAGCAGGTGTCTTTTACCGAACTGCAAGTTCGGTAAATATTTAGTGACCTTTAGCAATGGGTTTAAAGCTGCTGTTGTGGGACGTGGCCTCAAGGAGGCAGCATTTCTCCATTCCCAAATCTGGGTACTAGCTCAGCAGAGCCGTTCTGGGAGTCGTGTTCCTAGGCTGTAAATTATATTGGAATGTGCATGGAGAAACCCCGATAAGTTGATGTCTCATTATTTCTTCTTGGGTTAAAAAAGTTTTACTTGGTGTAAAGCTTAGAATATTGTTTGTCCTAGGTGTACACAATCTGGTTCATTTGTATATTATATATGTCTATTCAAGTAAAGATCCCCTTCCCATATAAAATGTTACAGATGGTTCTGCAGACGTCCATTGCTATATGACCGGTCTTTTTGAGATATGTATAATATGTGTTTCTATAAATATAGGAACACTAATCTTAATTTATCCATTCCCTCCACCTTTCCTTTTAGATGAGCATAGTTTCTTTTCGAAGTCTGTGAATGTCTTTCTCTGTGGAAATATGTTCATTTGTGTCAGTTATTAGAGAACGCCTATAAGTGATATCATAGAATATAGGTCTTTTGCTTTCCGACTTACCTCATGTTTCGTGATTATCTCCAGACTCATTTGTGGTGCCTCAAAGAGCAATGGTTCATTGTTTTCCAGGGCTAATATTCCATTGTGTACATGGACCACTTCTTCTTGATCCATTCACCTGTTGTTGGACATTTTGATTGCTTCCCTGTCTTAGCTATTGTGAATAAGGCTGCTCTGCAGCTTTTGCGGCCTGTGTCTTCTCGATTCTTGTCTTCTCAGGTGAGAGGTCCAGTGGTGCGCCTGCTGGATTGAATGGTACCTCCATTTTTACTTTTAAACACAGCTCCTTTCTGTTCTCATTATTGGCTGTTACCCCTTTACCTCTCACCTTCCGGTAGAGGGTACACAGTTCTCTAAAATCCCTTCAGCATTTACTGTTTGTAGACTTTTTGCTGATGGTCAGTCGACTGGTGTAAGTGGAAACTTTTTGTAGATTAGATTGCATGGGTCTAACCATCCCTGAGGTTGAGCTTTTATGCATTTTCCTTTTTTTAAAAAAAGAGCGTGAGTAAAACTTAACTCTTCATACTCTCTTCCTGAAACATTTGCCTGTTTTGAATTTTTTTGTCCATTCCCTACTTCAGCACAATTTTTTAGGGCAGGTGTCCTTTACAGCCCTGAGTCCTTGTGAATGTTAAGTGACCATTAGCTGTGCGTTTAAAGCTGTTCTTGCAGGAAACGGCCACAGGGTGGCAGCATTTCCCCTTTACCAAATTTGGTTACTAGGGAAACAGAGCCTTAATGGAAGTGGTGTTCTAGGTTGTAAATTAGAATGGAATGTGCCAGGAAAAAGCCCTTTAGGTTTATGTCTCATTACTTCTTGTTCATATTTGTAATTTACTTTTTATTTTTTATCGCAGCCAATATGATTACAATGGTTTGTTTGTTCTAGGTGTGCAAGATGTGGTCCTTTCACACATATACATGTATCTATTCTTCCTCGCATCCTTTTCCCATGTAGGTTATGACACAATGTTGAGTAGTCTTCTCCTGGTCTTCCGTACGTCTTTGGTGGTTCTATATTTCACATGGTTTGTATATCTCTGTTAACACCAATATGGTAATGTATCCAATCCTCATCCCTTTCTATTTGGTGAACCATAAGTTTTCTAATGAATCTGTGATTGCCTTTCTCTGTGGAAATATCTTCATTGGTATCAATTTTTAAGTAACTCTTAAAAGTGATATGATAGGATATGTGTCTTTTGCTTTCTCACTTACTACAGGTGGCGTGATTACGTCTAGACTCATCTATGGTGCTGCAAATGGCATTGTTTCATTTTTTTCACTAGCGAATTTTCCATCTGTATATGGAGGAGTTCTTCTTTGTCCACCCATCTGTTGGTGGACTTTTTGGTTACTTCCATATCTTGGCTCTTGTCGTACTGTGCAATGCAGATTTGCCTGCCTGTGTCTTTCCAATTCTCTCTTCTTAGGTTATACATCGAGGAGTGGGCCTGCTGGATCATATGGTAGCTCAATGTTTACCTTTTACAGCACCTCCATTCTGTTCTCATTCGTGGCCCTTTCCAAGTTACGTCCCCTTAGAAGTTGAGGTTATGCATTTCTCCACAACACCTTCAGCATTTATTGTTTGTAGTTTTCTTGCTGATGGTTATTCTGACAAGTGTGAGCTGATACCTCTCTGTGGTTGAATTCGAATGTGTCACATAATCTGTTGAAATTGAGCTTTAAGGCATGTCCTTTTTCTTTTTCCAGCTGTGATTACCCCTTAGTTCTTCAAAGTGTTCTCTTTACGTATGTGTCACATTTTGAAATGTTGTGGCCATTACCTCCCTCAAGACATTTTGAGGGCAGGTTTCATGTACAGTTCTGCAGTACTTGTTCCTATGAAATGACCATTAGCACAGGCTTTAAAGCTGCTTTTGCAGGTAACTGCCAGAGGGTGGCAGCCTTTCTATATCCCCCACCCTGGTAACTAGGGAAAAGCCCTTGCGGCCTGTGGTGTTTCTCGGTTATAAATTAGAGTGGAGTGTGCCCGGACAAACCCACACAAGCTGATGTCTCCTTACTTTGGTTGAATTTTTAAAGTTAATTTTTATTTTTTATTGGAGTAATTTTCCACTGAGTACGTGGACCACTTCTACTTTGTGCATTCCTCGGTTGATGGACATTTTCTTTGCTTCCAAGTGTTGGCTATGGTAAATATTCTTGGAGTGCAGGATTGCAAGCCTGTGACTTTTTTTTTTTTGCCGGAAAGTAAAATATGTTTATGAACATCTTTTTGATACTGCAGATGAAGGAGAATCTGGTGTACAGGGGATAGAAGATGCAAAGAATTGCACAGTGCTCAACTGTGCAAATTCAAGATGCATAACATTTCTGGTGTTAGTTTTATTTTAGATGTTATCTTGTCTTACTTTGGTGGACTTAATATTGTTGAAGTTTTTAAGTTCAACACGAGTAAACACTGTTCCCTGCAGCTTTGCTATTTTGTCCCCAGTTCTCCACTGAAATTTTGTTTCTCAACTGCAAATTTTCCTACTATGGGTGTTCTCTGAACACATAACCCTCAAAGATGGGGAGTGGCTACTATAGCCTATGTAACTTTTCTTACACTGGGCTAGGGTGGCCATCTTCTCATTAGTTCCTCTCTCTCTTAGTTGACATTTGGCTCCTAAAAGGATGACTTCATCTCAGTGAGGTTGTTCAGTAAATGTCTGTGAGGACATATTCCCATAGAGGACAGTGGGCCAAAGAGCTCATCTCTGGCTGAGTAGATTACAGCCTGTGACTTTTTGATTCTCATTTTCTCAGGTGATAAGCCCAGCAGTGGGTGTGATTGATTGACTGGTGGCACCGTGTTTCCCTTTTCAAAGCACCTTCTTTGTGTTTTCTTTAGTGGCTCTTACCACGTCCCCCTTAGTATCGAGGGTACGCATTTCTCCACAATCGCTTCAGCATTGATTGTTTGCAGCATTTATGCTAATGGCCCTTCTGGCTGCTGTGAGCTGATAGGTTTTTGTAATTTGGGTTTGCATGTCTTTGAAAATTCGTAAAACTCATCATTTTTCTCCACCGTTTTCTTTTCTGTTAAAAAAAAAGGAAACAATTGGGAGTACAGTATAACTCTTGAAATTGTTTTCTTGGAAGGTTGCCCTCTCTGGAAATTTTTGGTCGATTTTCCACCCCAGAATTTTTTTTAGAGAGCAGGTGTCTTTTACCGAACTGCAAGTTCGGTAAATATTTAGTGACCTTTAGCAATGGGTTTAAAGCTGCTGTTGTGGGAACTGGCCTCAAGGAGGCAGCATTTCTCCATTCCCAAATCTGGGTACTAGGGCAGTAGAGCCTTCCTGGGAGTCGTGTTCCTAGGCTGTAAATTACATTGGAATGTGCACGGAGAAACCCCCATAAGTTGATGTCTCATTATTTCTTCTTGGGTTAACAAAAGTTTTACTTGGTGTAAAGCTTAGAATATTGTTTGTCCTAGGTGTACACAATCTGGTTCATTTGTACATTATGCATGTCTTTTCAAGTACAGATCCTCTTCCCATATAAAATGTTACAGAGTGTTTTGCAGACGTCCATTGCTATATGGTCGGTCTTTTTGAGATATGTATATAATATGTGTTTGTATACATATAGGAACACTAATCTTAATTTATCCATTCCCCCCACCTTTCCTTTTAGATGAGCATAGTTTCTTTTCGAAGTCTGTGAATGTCTTTCTCTGTGGAAATATGTTCATTTGTGTCAGTTATTAGAGAACGCCTATAAGTGATATCATAGAATATAGGTCTTTTGCTTTCCGACTTACCTCATGTTTCGTGATTATCTCCAGACTCATTTGTGGTGCCTCAAAGAGCAATGGTTCATTGTTTTCCAGGGCTAATATTCCATTGTGTACATGGACCACTTCTTCTTGATCCATTCACCTGTTGTTGGACATTTGGATTGCTTCCCTGTCTTGGCTATTGTGAATAAGGCTGCTCTGCAGCTTTTGCGGCCTGTGTCTTCTCGATTCTTGTCTTCTCAGGTGAGAGGTCCAATGGGGCGCCTGCTGGATTGAATGGTACCTCCATTTTTACTTTTAAACACAGCTCCTTTCTGTTCTCATTATTGGCTGTTACCCCTTTACCTCTCACCTGCAGGTAGAGGGTACACAGTTCTCTAAAATTCCTTCAGCGTTTACTGTTTGTAGAGTTTTTGCTGATGGTCAGTCGACTGGTGTAAGTGGAAACTTTTTGTAGATTAGATTGCATGGGTCTAACCATCCCTGAGGTTGAGCTTTTATGCATTTTCCTTCTTTTAAAAAAGAGCGTGAGTAAAACTTAACTCTTCATACTCTCTTCCTGAAACATTTGCCTGTTTTGAATTTTTTTGTCCATTCCCTACTTCAGCACAATTTTTTAGGGCAGGTGTCCTTTACAGCCCTGAGTCCTTGTGAATGTTAAGTGACCATTAGCTGTGCGTTTAAAGCTGTTCTTGCAGGAAACGGCCACAAGGTGGCAGCATTTCCCCTTTACCCAATTTGGGTACTAGGGAAACAGAGCCTTAATGGAAGCGGTGTTCTAGGTTGTAAATTAGAATGGAATGTGCCAGGAAAAAGCCCTTTAAGTTTGTCTCATTACTTCTTGTTCATATTTGTAATTTACTTTTTATTTTTTATCCCAGCCAATAAGATTACAATGGTTTGTTTGTTCTAGGTGTGCAAGATGTGGTCCTTTCACACATATACATGTATCTATTCTTCCTTGCATCCTTTTCCCATGTAGGTTATGACACAGTGTTGAGTAGTCTTCTCCTGGTCTTCTGTACGTCTTTGGTGGTTCTATATTTCACATGGTTTGTATATCTCTGTTAACCCCAATATGGTAATGTATCCAATCCTCATCCCTTTCTATTTGGTGAACCATAAGTTTTCTAATGAATCTGTGATTGCCTTTCTCTGTGGAAATATCTTCATTGGTATCAATTTTTAAGTAACTCTTAAAAGTGATATGATAGGATATGTGTCTTTTGCTTTCTCACTTACTACAAGTGGCGTGATTACGTCTAGACTCATCTTTGGTGCTGCAAATGGCATTGTTTCATTTTTTTCACTAGCGAATATTCCATCTGTACATGGAGGAGTTCTTCTTTGTCCACCCATCTGTTGGTGGACTTTTGGGTTACTTCCATATCTTGGCTCTTGTCATACTGTGCAATGCAGATTTGCCTGCCTGTGTCTTTCCAATTCTCTCTTCTTAGGTTATACGTTGAGGAGTGGGCCTGCTGGATCATATGGTAGCTCAATGTTTACCTTTTTAAGGCACCTCCATTCTGTTCCCATTCGTGGCCCTTTCCAAGTTACGTCCCCTTAGAAGTTGAGGGTATGCATTTCTCCACAACACCTTCAGCATTTATTGTTTGTAGTTTTCTTGCTGATGGTTATTCTGACAAGTGTGAGCTGATACCTCTCTGTGGTTGAATTCGAATGTGCCACATAATCCGTTGAAATTGAGCTTTAAGGCACGTCCTTTTTCTTTTTCAAGCTGTGATTACCCCTTAGTTCTTCAAAGTGTTCTCTTTAAGTCTGTGTCACATTTTGAAATGTTTTGGCCATTACCTCCCTCAAGACATTTTGAGGGCAGGTTTCATTTACAGTTCTGCAGTACTTGTTCCTAGGAAATGACCATTAGCACAGGCTTTAAAGCTGCTTTTGCAGGTAACGGCCAGAGGTCGGCAGCCTTTCTATGTCCCCCACCCTGGTAACTAGGGAAAAGCCCTTGCGGCCTGTGGTGTTTCTCGGTTATAAATTAGAGTGGAGTGTGCCCGGACAAACCCACACAAGCTGATGCCTCCTTACTTTGGTTGGATTTTTCAATTTAATTTTTATTTTTTATTGGAGGAATTTTCCACTGAGTACGTGGACCACTTCTACTTTGTGCATTCCTCGGTTGATGGACATGTTTTTGCTTCCAAGTGTTGGCTATGGTAAATATTCTTGGAGGGCAGGATTGCCAGCCTGTGACTTTTTGATTCTCATTTTCTCAGGTGATAAGCCCAGCAGTGGGTGTGATTGATTGACTGGTAGCACCGTGTTTCCCTTTTCAAAGCACCTTCTTTGTGTTTTCATGAGTGGCTCTTACCACGTCCCCCTTAGAATCGAGGGTACGCATTTCTCCACAATCGCTTCAGCATTGATTGTTTGCAGCATTTATGCTAATGGCCCTTCTGGCTGCTGTGAGCTGATAGGTTTTTGTAATTTGGGTTTGCATGTCTTTGAAAATTCGTAAAACTCATCATTTTTCTCCACCGTTTTCTTTTCTGTTAAAAAAAAAGGAAACAATTGGGAGTACAGTATAACTCTTGAAATTGTTTTCTTGGAAGGTTGCCCTCTCTGGAAATTTTTGGTCGATTTTCCACCCCAGAATTTTTTTTAGAGAGCAGGTGTCTTTTACCGAACTGCAAGTTCGGTAAATATTTAGTGACCTTTAGCAATGGGTTTAAAGCTGCTGTTGTGGGAACTGGCCTCAAGGAGGCAGCATTTCTCCATTCCCAAATCTGGGTACTAGGGCAGTAGAGCCTTCCTGGGAGTCGTGTTCCTAGGCTGTAAATTACATTGGAATGTGCACGGAGAAACCCCCATAAGTTGATGTCTCATTATTTCTTCTTGGGTTAACAAAAGTTTTACTTGGTGTAAAGCTTAGAATATTGTTTGTCCTAGGTGTACACAATCTGGTTCATTTGTACATTATGCATGTCTTTTCAAGTACAGATCCTCTTCCCATATAAAATGTTACAGAGTGTTTTGCAGACGTCCATTGCTATATGGTCGGTCTTTTTGAGATATGTATATAATATGTGTTTGTATACATATAGGAACACCAATCTTAATTTATCCATTCCCCCCACCTTTCCTTTTAGATGAGCATAGTTTCTTTTCGAAGTCTGTGAATGTCTTTCTCTGTGGAAATATGTTCATTTGTGTCAGTTATTAGAGAACGCCTATAAGTGATACCATAGAATATAGGTCTTTTGCTTTCCGACTTACCTCATGTTTCGTGATTATCTCCAGACTCATTTGTGCTGCCTCAAAGAGCAATGGTTCATTGTTTTCCAGGGCTAATATTCCATTGTGTACATGGACCACTTCTTCTTGATCCATTCACCTGTTGTTGGACATTTGGATTGCTTCCCTGTCTTGGCTATTGTGAATAAGGCTGCTCGGCAGCTTTTGCGGCCTGTGTCTTCTCGATTCTTGTCTTCTCAGGTGAGAGGTCCAATGGGGCGCCTGCTGGATTGAATGGTACCTCCATTTTTACTTTTAAACACAGCTCCTTCCTGTTCTCATTATTGGCTGTTACCCCTTTACCTCTCACCTGCAGGTAGAGGGTACACAGTTCTCTAAAATCCCTTCTGCATTTATTGTTTGTAGACTTTTTGCTGATGGTCAGTCGACTGGTGTAAGTGGAAACTTTTTGTAGATTAGATTGCATGGGTCTAACCCTCCCTGAGGTTGAGCTTTTATGCATGTTCCTTCTTTTAAAAAAGAGCGTGAGTAAAACTTAACTCTTCATACTCTCTTCCTGAAACATTTGCCTGTTTTGAATTTTTTTGTCCATTCCCTACTTCAGCACAATTTTTTAGGGCAGGTGTCCTTTACAGCCCTGAGTCCTTGTGAATGTTAAGTGACCATTAGCTGTGCATTTAAAGCTGTTCTTGCAGGAAACGGCCACAAGGTGGCAGCATTTCCCCTTTACCCAATTTGGGTACTAGGGAAACAGAGCCTTAATGGAAGCGGTGTTCTAGGTTGTAAATTAGAATGGAATGTGCCAGGAAAAAGCCCTTTAAGTTTGTCTCATTACTTCTTGTTCATATTTGTAATTTACTTTTTATTTTTTATCCCAGCCAATATGATTACAATGGTTTGTTTGTTCTAGGTGTGCAAGATGTGGTCCTTTCACACATATACATGTATCTATTCTTCCTTGCATCCTTTTCCCATGTAGGTTATGACACAATGTTGAGTAGTCTTCTCCGGTCTTCTGTACGTCTTTGGTGGTTCTATATTTCACATGGTTTGTATATCTCTGTTAACCCCAATATGGTAATGTATCCAATCCTCATCCCTTTCTATTTGGTGAACCATAAGTTTTCTAATGAATCTGTGATTGCCTTTCTCTGTGGAAATATCTTCATTGGTATCAATTTTTAAGTAACTCTTAAAAGTGATATGATAGGATATGTGTCTTTTGCTTTCTCACTTACTACAAGTGGCGTGATTACGTCTAGACTCATCTTTGGTGCTGCAAATGGCATTGTTTCATTTTTTTCACTAGCGAATATTCCATCTGTACATGGAGGAGTTCTTCTTTGTCCACCCATCTGTTGGTGGACTTTTGGGTTACTTCCATATCTTGGCTCTTGTCATACTGTGCAATGCAGATTTGCCTGCCTGTGTCTTTCCAATTCTCTCTTCTTAGGTTATACGTTGAGGAGTGGGCCTGCTGGATCATATGGTAGCTCAATGTTTACCTTTTTAAGGCACCTCCATTCTGTTCCCATTCGTGGCCCTTTCCAAGTTACGTCCCCTTAGAAGTTGAGGGTATGCATTTCTCCACAACACCTTCAGCATTTATTGTTTGTAGTTTTCTTGCTGATGGTTATTCTGACAAGTGTGAGCTGATACCTCTCTGTGGTTGAATTCGAATGTGCCACATAATCCGTTGAAATTGAGCTTTAAGGCACGTCCTTTTTCTTTTTCAAGCTGTGATTACCCCTTAGTTCTTCAAAGTGTTCTCTTTAAGTCTGTGTCACATTTTGAAATGTTTTGGCCATTACCTCCCTCAAGACATTTTGAGGGCAGGTTTCATTTACAGTTCTGCAGTACTTGTTCCTAGGAAATGACCATTAGCACAGGCTTTAAAGCTGCTTTTGCAGGTAACGGCCAGAGGTCGGCAGCCTTTCTATGTCCCCCACCCTGGTAACTAGGGAAAAGCCCTTGCGGCCTGTGGTGTTTCTCGGTTATAAATTAGAGTGGAGTGTGCCCGGACAAACCCACACAAGCTGATGCCTCCTTACTTTGGTTGGATTTTTCAATTTAATTTTTATTTTTTATTGGAGGAATTTTCCACTGAGTACGTGGACCACTTCTACTTTGTGCATTCCTCGGTTGATGGACATGTTTTTGCTTCCAAGTGTTGGCTATGGTAAATATTCTTGGAGGGCAGGATTGCCAGCCTGTGACTTTTTGATTCTCATTTTCTCAGGTGATAAGCCCAGCAGTGGGTGTGATTGATTGACTGGTAGCACCGTGTTTCCCTTTTCAAAGCACCTTCTTTGTGTTTTCATGAGTGGCTCTTACCACGTCCCCCTTAGAATCGAGGGTACGCATTTCTCCACAATCGCTTCAGCATTGATTGTTTGCAGCATTTATGCTAATGGCCCTTCTGGCTGCTGTGAGCTGATAGGTTTTTGTAATTTGGGTTTGCATGTCTTTGAAAATTCGTAAAACTCATCATTTTTCTCCACCGTTTTCTTTTCTGTTAAAAAAAAAGGAAACAATTGGGAGTACAGTATAACTCTTGAAATTGTTTTCTTGGAAGGTTGCCCTCTCTGGAAATTTTTGGTCGATTTTCCACCCCAGAATTTTTTTTAGAGAGCAGGTGTCTTTTACCGAACTGCAAGTTCGGTAAATATTTAGTGACCTTTAGCAATGGGTTTAAAGCTGCTGTTGTGGGAACTGGCCTCAAGGAGGCAGCATTTCTCCATTCCCAAATCTGGGTACTAGGGCAGTAGAGCCTTCCTGGGAGTCGTGTTCCTAGGCTGTAAATTACATTGGAATGTGCACGGAGAAACCCCCATAAGTTGATGTCTCATTATTTCTTCTTGGGTTAACAAAAGTTTTACTTGGTGTAAAGCTTAGAATATTGTTTGTCCTAGGTGTACACAATCTGGTTCATTTGTACATTATGCATGTCTTTTCAAGTACAGATCCTCTTCCCATATAAAATGTTACAGAGTGTTTTGCAGACGTCCATTGCTATATGGTCGGTCTTTTTGAGATATGTATATAATATGTGTTTGTATACATATAGGAACACCAATCTTAATTTATCCATTCCCCCCACCTTTCCTTTTAGATGAGCATAGTTTCTTTTCGAAGTCTGTGAATGTCTTTCTCTGTGGAAATATGTTCATTTGTGTCAGTTATTAGAGAACGCCTATAAGTGATACCATAGAATATAGGTCTTTTGCTTTCCGACTTACCTCATGTTTCGTGATTATCTCCAGACTCATTTGTGCTGCCTCAAAGAGCAATGGTTCATTGTTTTCCAGGGCTAATATTCCATTGTGTACATGGACCACTTCTTCTTGATCCATTCACCTGTTGTTGGACATTTGGATTGCTTCCCTGTCTTGGCTATTGTGAATAAGGCTGCTCGGCAGCTTTTGCGGCCTGTGTCTTCTCGATTCTTGTCTTCTCAGGTGAGAGGTCCAATGGGGCGCCTGCTGGATTGAATGGTACCTCCATTTTTACTTTTAAACACAGCTCCTTCCTGTTCTCATTATTGGCTGTTACCCCTTTACCTCTCACCTGCAGGTAGAGGGTACACAGTTCTCTAAAATCCCTTCTGCATTTATTGTTTGTAGACTTTTTGCTGATGGTCAGTCGACTGGTGTAAGTGGAAACTTTTTGTAGATTAGATTGCATGGGTCTAACCCTCCCTGAGGTTGAGCTTTTATGCATGTTCCTTCTTTTAAAAAAGAGCGTGAGTAAAACTTAACTCTTCATACTCTCTTCCTGAAACATTTGCCTGTTTTGAATTTTTTTGTCCATTCCCTACTTCAGCACAATTTTTTAGGGCAGGTGTCCTTTACAGCCCTGAGTCCTTGTGAATGTTAAGTGACCATTAGCTGTGCATTTAAAGCTGTTCTTGCAGGAAACGGCCACAAGGTGGCAGCATTTCCCCTTTACCCAATTTGGGTACTAGGGAAACAGAGCCTTAATGGAAGCGGTGTTCTAGGTTGTAAATTAGAATGGAATGTGCCAGGAAAAAGCCCTTTAAGTTTGTCTCATTACTTCTTGTTCATATTTGTAATTTACTTTTTATTTTTTATCCCAGCCAATATGATTACAATGGTTTGTTTGTTCTAGGTGTGCAAGATGTGGTCCTTTCACACATATACATGTATCTATTCTTCCTTGCATCCTTTTCCCATGTAGGTTATGACACAATGTTGAGTAGTCTTCTCCTGGTCTTCTGTACGTCTTTGGTGGTTCTATATTTCACATGGTTTGTATATCTCTGTTAACCCCAATATGGTAATGTATCCAATCCTCATCCCTTTCTATTTGGTGAACCATAAGTTTTCTAATGAATCTGTGATTGCCTTTCTCTGTGGAAATATCTTCATTGGTATCAATTTTTAAGTAACTCTTAAAAGTGATATGATAGGATATGTGTCTTTTGCTTTCTCACTTACTACAAGTGGCGTGATTACGTCTAGACTCATCTTTGGTGCTGCAAATGGCATTGTTTCATTTTTTTCACTAGCGAATATTCCATCTGTACATGGAGGAGTTCTTCTTTGTCCACCCATCTGTTGGTGGACTTTTGGGTTACTTCCATATCTTGGCTCTTGTCATACTGTGCAATGCAGATTTGCCTGCCTGTGTCTTTCCAATTCTCTCTTCTTAGGTTATACGTTGAGGAGTGGGCCTGCTGGATCATATGGTAGCTCAATGTTTACCTTTTTAAGGCACCTCCATTCTGTTCCCATTCGTGGCCCTTTCCAAGTTACGTCCCCTTAGAAGTTGAGGGTATGCATTTCTCCACAACACCTTCAGCATTTATTGTTTGTAGTTTTCTTGCTGACGGTTATTCTGACAAGTGTGAGCTGATACCTCTCTGTGGTTGAATTCGAATGTGCCACATAATCCGTTGAAATTGAGCTTTAAGGCACGTCCTTTTTCTTTTTCAAGCTGTGATTACCCCTTAGTTCTTCAAAGTGTTCTCTTTAAGTCTGTGTCACATTTTGAAATGTTTTGGCCATTACCTCCCTCAAGACATTTTGAGGGCAGGTTTCATTTACAGTTCTGCAGTACTTGTTCCTAGGAAATGACCATTAGCACAGGCTTTAAAGCTGCTTTTGCAGGTAACGGCCAGAGGTCGGCAGCCTTTCTATGTCCCCCACCCTGGTAACTAGGGAAAAGCCCTTGCGGCCTGTGGTGTTTCTCGGTTATAAATTAGAGTGGAGTGTGCCCGGACAAACCCACACAAGCTGATGCCTCCTTACTTTGGTTGGATTTTTCAATTTAATTTTTATTTTTTATTGGAGGAATTTTCCACTGAGTACGTGGACCACTTCTACTTTGTGCATTCCTCGGTTGATGGACATGTTTTTGCTTCCAAGTGTTGGCTATGGTAAATATTCTTGGAGGGCAGGATTGCCAGCCTGTGACTTTTTGATTCTCATTTTCTCAGGTGATAAGCCCAGCAGTGGGTGTGATTGATTGACTGGTAGCACCGTGTTTCCCTTTTCAAAGCACCTTCTTTGTGTTTTCATGAGTGGCTCTTACCACGTCCCTCTTAGAATCGAGGGTACGCATTTCTCCACAATCGCTTCAGCATTGATTGTTTGCAGCATTTATGCTAATGGCCCTTCTGGCTGCTGTGAGCTGATAGGTTTTTGTAATTTGGGTTTGCATGTCTTTGAAAATTCGTAAAACTCATCATTTTTCTCCACCGTTTTCTTTTCTGTTAAAAAAAAAGGAAACAATTGGGAGTACAGTATAACTCTTGAAATTGTTTTCTTGGAAGGTTGCCCTCTCTGGAAATTTTTGGTCGATTTTCCACCCCAGAATTTTTTTTAGAGAGCAGGTGTCTTTTACCGAACTGCAAGTTCGGTAAATATTTAGTGACCTTTAGCAATGGGTTTAAAGCTGCTGTTGTGGGAACTGGCCTCAAGGAGGCAGCATTTCTCCATTCCCAAATCTGGGTACTAGGGCAGTAGAGCCTTCCTGGGAGTCGTGTTCCTAGGCTGTAAATTACATTGGAATGTGCACGGAGAAACCCCCATAAGTTGATGTCTCATTATTTCTTCTTGGGTTAACAAAAGTTTTACTTGGTGTAAAGCTTAGAATATTGTTTGTCCTAGGTGTACACAATCTGGTTCATTTGTACATTATGCATGTCTTTTCAAGTACAGATCCTCTTCCCATATAAAATGTTACAGAGTGTTTTGCAGACGTCCATTGCTATATGGTCGGTCTTTTTGAGATATGTATATAATATGTGTTTGTATACATATAGGAACACTAATCTTAATTTATCCATTCCCCCCACCTTTCCGTTTAGATGAGCATAGTTTCTTTTCGAAGTCTGTGAATGTCTTTCTCTGTGGAAATATGTTCATTTGTGTCAGTTATTAGAGAACGCCTATAAGTGATACCATAGAATATAGGTCTTTTGCTTTCCGACTTACCTCATGTTTCGTGATTATCTCCAGACTCATTTGTGCTGCCTCAAAGAGCAATGGTTCATTGTTTTCCAGGGCTAATATTCCATTGTGTACATGGACCACTTCTTCTTGATCCATTCACCTGTTGTTGGACATTTGGATTGCTTCCCTGTCTTGGCTATTGTGAATAAGGCTGCTCGGCAGCTTTTGCGGCCTGTGTCTTCTCGATTCTTGTCTTCTCAGGTGAGAGGTCCAATGGGGCGCCTGCTGGATTGAATGGTACCTCCATTTTTACTTTTAAACACAGCTCCTTCCTGTTCTCATTATTGGCTGTTACCCCTTTACCTCTCACCTGCAGGTAGAGGGTACACAGTTCTCTAAAATCCCTTCAGCATTTATTGTTTGTAGACTTTTTGCTGATGGTCAGTCGACTGGTGTAAGTGGAAACTTTTTGTAGATTAGATTGCATGGGTCTAACCCTCCCTGAGGTTGAGCTTTTATGCATGTTCCTTCTTTTAAAAAAGAGCGTGAGTAAAACTTAACTCTTCATACTCTCTTCCTGAAACATTTGCCTGTTTTGAATTTTTTTGTCCATTCCCTACTTCAGCACAATTTTTTAGGGCAGGTGTCCTTTACAGCCCTGAGTCCTTGTGAATGTTAAGTGACCATTAGCTGTGCATTTAAAGCTGTTCTTGCAGGAAACGGCCACAAGGTGGCAGCATTTCCCCTTTACCCAATTTGGGTACTAGGGAAACAGAGCCTTAATGGAAGCGGTGTTCTAGGTTGTAAATTAGAATGGAATGTGCCAGGAAAAAGCCCTTTAAGTTTGTCTCATTACTTCTTGTTCATATTTGTAATTTACTTTTTATTTTTTATCCCAGCCAATATGATTACAATGGTTTGTTTGTTCTAGGTGTGCAAGATGTGGTCCTTTCACACATATACATGTATCTATTCTTCCTTGCATCCTTTTCCCATGTAGGTTATGACACAATGTTGAGTAGTCTTCTCCTGGTCTTCTGTACGTCTTTGGTGGTTCTATATTTCACATGGTTTGTATATCTCTGTTAACCCCAATATGGTAATGTATCCAATCCTCATCCCTTTCTATTTGGTGAACCATAAGTTTTCTAATGAATCTGTGATTGCCTTTCTCTGTGGAAATATCTTCATTGGTATCAATTTTTAAGTAACTCTTAAAAGTGATATGATAGGATATGTGTCTTTTGCTTTCTCACTTACTACAAGTGGCGTGATTACGTCTAGACTCATCTTTGGTGCTGCAAATGGCATTGTTTCATTTTTTTCACTAGCGAATATTCCATCTGTACATGGAGGAGTTCTTCTTTGTCCACCCATCTGTTGGTGGACTTTTGGGTTACTTCCATATCTTGGCTCTTGTCATACTGTGCAATGCAGATTTGCCTGCCTGTGTCTTTCCAATTCTCTCTTCTTAGGTTATACGTTGAGGAGTGGGCCTGCTGGATCATATGGTAGCTCAATGTTTACCTTTTTAAGGCACCTCCATTCTGTTCCCATTCGTGGCCCTTTCCAAGTTACGTCCCCTTAGAAGTTGAGGGTATGCATTTCTCCACAACACCTTCAGCATTTATTGTTTGTAGTTTTCTTGCTGACGGTTATTCTGACAAGTGTGAGCTGATACCTCTCTGTGGTTGAATTCGAATGTGCCACATAATCCGTTGAAATTGAGCTTTAAGGCACGTCCTTTTTCTTTTTCAAGCTGTGATTACCCCTTAGTTCTTCAAAGTGTCCTCTTTAAGTCTGTGTCACATTTTGAAATGTTTTGGCCATTACCTCCCTCAAGACATTTTGAGGGCAGGTTTCATTTACAGTTCTGCAGTACTTGTTCCTAGGAAATGACCATTAGCACAGGCTTTAAAGCTGCTTTTGCAGGTAACGGCCAGAGGTCGGCAGCCTTTCTATGTCCCCCACCCTGGTAACTAGGGAAAAGCCCTTGCGGCCTGTGGTGTTTCTCGGTTATAAATTAGAGTGGAGTGTGCCCGGACAAACCCACACAAGCTGATGCCTCCTTACTTTGGTTGGATTTTTCAATTTAATTTTTATTTTTTATTGGAGGAATTTTCCACTGAGTACGTGGACCACTTCTACTTTGTGCATTCCTCGGTTGATGGACATGTTTTTGCTTCCAAGTGTTGGCTATGGTAAATATTCTTGGAGGGCAGGATTGCCAGCCTGTGACTTTTTGATTCTCATTTTCTCAGGTGATAAGCCCAGCAGTGGGTGTGATTGATTGACTGGTAGCACCGTGTTTCCCTTTTCAAAGCACCTTCTTTGTGTTTTCATGAGTGGCTCTTACCACGTCCCCCTTAGAATCGAGGGTACGCATTTCTCCACAATCGCTTCAGCATTGATTGTTTGCAGCATTTATTCTAATGGCCCTTCTGGCTGCTGTGAGCTGATAGGTTTTTGTAATTTGGGTTTGCATGTCTTTGAAAATTCGTAAAACTCATCATTTTTCTCCACCGTTTTCTTTTCTGTTAAAAAAAAAGGAAACAATTGGGAGTACAGTATAACTCTTGAAATTGTTTTCTTGGAAGGTTGCCCTCTCTGGAAATTTTTGGCCGATTTTCCACCCCAGAATTTTTTTTAGAGAGCAGGTGTCTTTTACCGAACTGCAAGTTCGGTAAATATTTAGTGACCTTTAGCAATGGGTTTAAAGCTGCTGTTGTGGGAACTGGCCTCAAGGAGGCAGCATTTCTCCATTCCCAAATCTGGGTACTAGGGCAGTAGAGCCTTCCTGGGAGTCGTGTTCCTAGGCTGTAAATTACATTGGAATGTGCACGGAGAAACCCCCATAAGTTGATGTCTCATTATTTCTTCTTGGGTTAACAAAAGTTTTACTTGGTGTAAAGCTTAGAATATTGTTTGTCCTAGGTGTACACAATCTGGTTCATTTGTACATTATGCATGTCTTTTCAAGTACAGATCCTCTTCCCACATAAAATGTTACAGAGTGTTTTGCAGACGTCCATTGCTATATGGTCGGTCTTTTTGAGATATGTATATAATATGTGTTTGTATACATATAGGAACACTAATCTTAATTTATCCATTCCCCCCACCTTTCCTTTTAGATGAGCATAGTTTCTTTTCGAAGTCTGTGAATGTCTTTCTCTGTGGAAATATGTTCATTTGTGTCAGTTATTAGAGAACGCCTATAAGTGATACCATAGAATATAGGTCTTTTGCTTTCCGACTTACCTCATGTTTCGTGATTATCTCCAGACTCATTTGTGCTGCCTCAAAGAGCAATGGTTCATTGTTTTCCAGGGCTAATATTCCATTGTGTACATGGACCACTTCTTCTTGATCCATTCACCTGTTGTTGGACATTTGGATTGCTTCCCTGTCTTGGCTATTGTGAATAAGGCTGCTCGGCAGCTTTTGCGGCCTGTGTCTTCTCGATTCTTGTCTTCTCAGGTGAGAGGTCCAATGGGGCGCCTGCTGGATTGAATGGTACCTCCATTTTTACTTTTAAACACAGCTCCTTCCTGTTCTCATTATTGGCTGTTACCCCTTTACCTCTCACCTGCAGGTAGAGGGTACACAGTTCTCTAAAATCCCTTCAGCATTTATTGTTTGTAGACTTTTTGCTGATGGTCAGTCGACTGGTGTAAGTGGAAACTTTTTGTAGATTAGATTGCATGGGTCTAACCCTCCCTGAGGTTGAGCTTTTATGCATGTTCCTTCTTTTAAAAAAGAGCGTGAGTAAAACTTAACTCTTCATACTCTCTTCCTGAAACATTTGCCTGTTTTGAATTTTTTTGTCCATTCCCTACTTCAGCACAATTTTTTAGGGCAGGTGTCCTTTACAGCCCTGAGTCCTTGTGAATGTTAAGTGACCATTAGCTGTGCATTTAAAGCTGTTCTTGCAGGAAACGGCCACAAGGTGGCAGCATTTCCCCTTTACCCAATTTGGGTACTAGGGAAACAGAGCCTTAATGGAAGCGGTGTTCTAGGTTGTAAATTAGAATGGAATGTGCCAGGAAAAAGCCCTTTAAGTTTGTCTCATTACTTCTTGTTCATATTTGTAATTTACTTTTTATTTTTTATCCCAGCCAATATGATTACAATGGTTTGTTTGTTCTAGGTGTGCAAGATGTGGTCCTTTCACACATATACATGTATCTATTCTTCCTTGCATCCTTTTCCCATGTAGGTTATGACACAATGTTGAGTAGTCTTCTCCTGGTCTTCTGTACGTCTTTGGTGGTTCTATATTTCACATGGTTTGTATATCTCTGTTAACCCCAATATGGTAATGTATCCAATCCTCATCCCTTTCTATTTGGTGAACCATAAGTTTTCTAATGAATCTGTGATTGCCTTTCTCTGTGGAAATATCTTCATTGGTATCAATTTTTAAGTAACTCTTAAAAGTGATATGATAGGATATGTGTCTTTTGCTTTCTCACTTACTACAAGTGGCGTGATTACGTCTAGACTCATCTTTGGTGCTGCAAATGGCATTGTTTCATTTTTTTCACTAGCGAATATTCCATCTGTACATGGAGGAGTTCTTCTTTGTCCACCCATCTGTTGGTGGACTTTTGGGTTACTTCCATATCTTGGCTCTTGTCATACTGTGCAATGCAGATTTGCCTGCCTGTGTCTTTCCAATTCTCTCTTCTTAGGTTATACGTTGAGGAGTGGGCCTGCTGGATCATATGGTAGCTCAATGTTTACCTTTTTAAGGCACCTCCATTCTGTTCCCATTCGTGGCCCTTTCCAAGTTACGTCCCCTTAGAAGTTGAGGGTATGCATTTCTCCACAACACCTTCAGCATTTATTGTTTGTAGTTTTCTTGCTGACGGTTATTCTGACAAGTGTGAGCTGATACCTCTCTGTGGTTGAATTCGAATGTGCCACATAATCCGTTGAAATTGAGCTTTAAGGCACGTCCTTTTTCTTTTTCAAGCTGTGATTACCCCTTAGTTCTTCAAAGTGTCCTCTTTAAGTCTGTGTCACATTTTGAAATGTTTTGGCCATTACCTCCCTCAAGACATTTTGAGGGCAGGTTTCATTTACAGTTCTGCAGTACTTGTTCCTAGGAAATGACCATTAGCACAGGCTTTAAAGCTGCTTTTGCAGGTAACGGCCAGAGGTCGGCAGCCTTTCTATGTCCCCCACCCTGGTAACTAGGGAAAAGCCCTTGCGGCCTGTGGTGTTTCTCGGTTATAAATTAGAGTGGAGTGTGCCCGGACAAACCCACACAAGCTGATGCCTCCTTACTTTGGTTGGATTTTTCAATTTAATTTTTATTTTTTATTGGAGGAATTTTCCACTGAGTACGTGGACCACTTCTACTTTGTGCATTCCTCGGTTGATGGACATGTTTTTGCTTCCAAGTGTTGGCTATGGTAAATATTCTTGGAGGGCAGGATTGCCAGCCTGTGACTTTTTGATTCTCATTTTCTCAGGTGATAAGCCCAGCAGTGGGTGTGATTGATTGACTGGTAGCACCGTGTTTCCCTTTTCAAAGCACCTTCTTTGTGTTTTCATGAGTGGCTCTTACCACGTCCCCCTTAGAATCGAGGGTACGCATTTCTCCACAATCGCTTCAGCATTGATTGTTTGCAGCATTTATGCTAATGGCCCTTCTGGCTGCTGTGAGCTGATAGGTTTTTGTAATTTGGGTTTGCATGTCTTTGAAAATTCGTAAAACTCATCATTTTTCTCCACCGTTTTCTTTTCTGTTAAAAAAAAAGGAAACAATTGGGAGTAGAGTATAACTCTTGAAATTGTTTTCTTGGAAGGTTGCCCTCTCTGGAAATTTTTGGTCGATTTTCCACCCCAGAATTTTTTTTAGAGAGCAGGTGTCTTTTACCGAACTGCAAGTTCGGTAAATATTTAGTGACCTTTAGCAATGGGTTTAAAGCTGCTGTTGTGGGAACTGGCCTCAAGGAGGCAGCATTTCTCCATTCCCAAATCTGGGTACTAGGGCAGTAGAGCCTTCCTGGGAGTCGTGTTCCTAGGCTGTAAATTACATTGGAATGTGCACGGAGAAACCCCCATAAGTTGATGTCTCATTATTTCTTCTTGGGTTAACAAAAGTTTTACTTGGTGTAAAGCTTAGAATATTGTTTGTCCTAGGTGTACACAATCTGGTTCATTTGTACATTATGCATGTCTTTTCAAGTACAGATCCTCTTCCCACATAAAATGTTACAGAGTGTTTTGCAGACGTCCATTGCTATATGGTCGGTCTTTTTGAGATATGTATATAATATGTGTTTGTATACATATAGGAACACTAATCTTAATTTATCCATTCCCCCCACCTTTCCGTTTAGATGAGCATAGTTTCTTTTCGAAGTCTGTGAATGTCTTTCTCTGTGGAAATATGTTCATTTGTGTCAGTTATTAGAGAACGCCTATAAGTGATACCATAGAATATAGGTCTTTTGCTTTCCGACTTACCTCATGTTTCGTGATTATCTCCAGACTCATTTGTGCTGCCTCAAAGAGCAATGGTTCATTGTTTTCCAGGGCTAATATTCCATTGTGTACATGGACCACTTCTTCTTGATCCATTCACCTGTTGTTGGACATTTGGATTGCTTCCCTGTCTTGGCTATTGTGAATAAGGCTGCTCGGCAGCTTTTGCGGCCTGTGTCTTCTCGATTCTTGTCTTCTCAGGTGAGAGGTCCAATGGGGCGCCTGCTGGATTGAATGGTACCTCCATTTTTACTTTTAAACACAGCTCCTTCCTGTTCTCATTATTGGCTGTTACCCCTTTACCTCTCACCTGCAGGTAGAGGGTACACAGTTCTCTAAAATCCCTTCAGCATTTATTGTTTGTAGACTTTTTGCTGATGGTCAGTCGACTGGTGTAAGTGGAAACTTTTTGTAGATTAGATTGCATGGGTCTAACCCTCCCTGAGGTTGAGCTTTTATGCATGTTCCTTCTTTTAAAAAAGAGCGTGAGTAAAACTTAACTCTTCATACTCTCTTCCTGAAACATTTGCCTGTTTTGAATTTTTTTGTCCATTCCCTACTTCAGCACAATTTTTTAGGGCAGGTGTCCTTTACAGCCCTGAGTCCTTGTGAATGTTAAGTGACCATTAGCTGTGGGTTAAAAGCTGCTCTTGCGGGAATCGGCCACAAGGCGGCAGCATTTCTCCTTTACCAAATCTGGTTACTAGGGCAACAGAGCCTTACTGGAAGTGGTGTTCTACGTTGTAAATTATAATGGAATGTGCCAGGAAAAAGACCCTGAAATTTATGTCTCATTACTTCTTGGTCATTATTTTAATTTATAGAATATTGTTTTTCCTACGTGTACACATTCTATTTCAATTGTACATTACATATATTTCTTCATGTACAGTTCACCTTCTCATGTAAATTATTAGAGTGTTCCATAGACCTCCATTTGTATATGGTCGGTCTTTTTGATATATGTATTTAATATGTATTTCTATACATATGCTCACTGTTATCTTAAACATAAGCATAGTTTGTCTTCTAACTCTGTGAGTGTCTTTCTCTGTGGAAATATGTTCATTTGTGTCAGTTGTTAGATCATACCTATAAGTAATATCATAGTATATTTTTCTTTTGCTTTCCGAATTACCTCATGTTTTGTGATTAAATCTAGGCTCATCTACGGTGCTGCAAAGAGCAGTGTTTCATTGTTTTCCATGGCAAATATTCCATTGTGTACCCCGACCACTTCTTTGTCTATTCATGTTGATGGGCATTTTGGTTGCTTCCTTGTCCTGCCTATTGTGAATACTGCTGCAGTGCAGCTCTTGCAGCCTGTGTCTTCTCGATTCTGCTCTTCTCTGGTGATAGGCCCAGCTCTGGTCCTGCTGGATCAAATGGTGGCTCAATTTTTACTTTTAAACACAGCTCCTTTCTCTTCTCATTATTGGCTCTTACCACTTTACATCTCACCAGCTGCTACAGGGCATAGAGTTGGCTAAAACCCCTTCAGCATTTATTGTTCGTAGATGTTTTGCTAATGGTTATTTGACTGGTGCAAGTTGAAACTTTTTGTAGATTAGATTTGCATTAGTCTAATACTTCTTTATGTTTAGTTTATATCCATTTTCCTTTTTAAAAAAAAGTGAGTAAAACTTACCAATGATCTTCTTGAAAAATTTGCTGTGTGTTGAGTTTTTTGCCCATTCCCTGCCTCAGGACATTTTTTGAGGGCAGGTGTCCTTTACAGCCCTGAGTCCTTGTGAATATTAACTGACCATTAGCTGTGGGGTTAAAGCTGGTCTTGCGTTAAATGGCCACAAGGAGGCAGCATTTCTACATTTCCAACTCTCGGCACTTGGGCAACAGAGCCTTCCTGGAAATCGTGTTAGTAGGCTGAAAATTAGAGTGGAATGTGCCAAGACAACACCCAACAGCTTATATATCCTTACTTTCTGTTTGATTTTTAAATTTATTTTTTATTAGAGCAAATTTGATTAAAATGTTGTGTTTCTTCTAGGTGTACAGGATCTGGTTCATTTTATATATGTATCTATAGATCTTTGGATCCTATCCCACGTAGGTTATTACAGAGTGTTGAGTAGACCTCTGTAGGTATAGCCTAGGTTTTGGTGGTTTATATTTTTCATATGTATTTGTATAGGTCTGTCATCCAGCATATACTAATTTATACATGCCTCACACCTTTCCATTTGGTTAAATATAATTTTGTTTTCTTCATCCATTAGGGCCCTTGTCTTGGAAATAAGTTCATGTGTATCAATTTTTATGTAAAACCTAAAAGTGATATCGTAGGATATCTGTCTTTCAGTTTCTTTGTTACTTCAAGTTGTGTGATTATCTCTAGGTCTTTCTATGGTGTTGCAAACGTCACTGTTTCATTCTTTTCCATGGCTAATATTCGACTGTGTACAATGAAAACTTCTTCTTTGTGCATTCATCTGTTGAAGGACATTTTGGTTGTTTCCAACATTTGGCTATGGTAAATACTGATGCAGTGCAGGATTGCCAGCCTGTGTCTTTTTGATTCTGGTCTTCTAAGGTGATAGTCCCAGCAGTGGGCTTTCCAGATCATATAGTAGCTCAATGTTTACATTTAAACTCACCTCCATTATGTTCTCACTACTGACTGTTACCAGTTTACATCCAATCAGCTACTAGAGGGTACACAGTCCTCTAATACCCATTCACCATTTATCGTTTGTAGATTTTTTTGGTGATGATCATTCTGACTGTTGTGAGGTAAATGTTTTGGAGATTGGATTAGCATGTCTTTATTAATTCAAGAGGTTGAGCATTTTTCCATGCCCACTGCTGGGGATATCAACTGAGAAGATGAGGATCGAAAAGACAAGAGTTGGCAATCCTGCACTCCAGCAACATTTACCATAGTCAATATTTGGAAGCAATGGAAATCTCCATCAACCGAGGAATGCACCAAGAAGAAGTGGTCCACGTACACAATGGAATATTACTCTAATAATAAATATAAATTAAATTTAAAAACAAACAAAAGCAGGGAGACATCAACATTTGTGGGTTTACCCGGGCACGTTGCACTCTAATTTATAACCGAAGAACACCACTGGCCGGTAGGTCTGTTTCCTTAGTACCAGCAAGGGCAACGTAGAAATGCTGCCGCTCTCTGGCCGTTACCTGCAAAAGCAGGTTTAAAGCCTGAGCTAATGGTCACTTCATATGAACAAGTACTGCAGGGCTGTAAATGAAACCTGCCCTCAAAATGTCGAGGGAGAAAATGGCCAAAATATTTCAAATGGTGACACATACTTTAAGAAAACACTTTGAAGAAATAAGCTCTAATCACAGCTGGAAAAATAAAAAGGACATGTCTTAAAGCTCAATTTCAACGCATTATGAGACACATGCAAATGCAACCACAAAGAGGTATCAGCTCACACCACTCAGAACAACCATCAGCAAAAACTACAAAGAATAAATGCTGAAGGTGCTGGGAAGAAATACATACCCTCCACTTTAAGTGGGACCTAACCAGGAAAGAGCCACTAAGGAGAACAGAATAGAGGTGCCTTTAAAAGGTAAACATTGGCTGCCATATGATCCAGCAGACCTATTCCTGGACCTATAAACTAAGAAGACAGAATTGGAAGAACACAGGCACGCAAATCTGCATTGCCTAGTATTACAATAGCCAAGATATGGAAGTAACCAAAAAGTCCACAGACAGATGGGTGGACAAAGAAGAACTGCTACCTGTACAGATGGAATATGAGCTAGTGAAAACATGAAACAATGCCATTTGCAGCACCATAGATGAGTCTAGAAGTAATCACGCAACTTGGAGTAAGTGAGAAGGCAAAAGACACATATCCTATCATATCACATATAGGTGTTACCTCAAAAATGATACAAACAAAGATATTTCCACAGAGAAACACTATCATAGATTCATTAAAAAAACTTATGCTTCACCAACTGGAAAGGTGTGAGGATTGGATACATTACCATATTGAGGTTAACAGAGAGATACAAACACATGTGAAATATATAATCACCAAAGACCTACGCAATACCAAGAGAAGACTACTCAACATTGTGTCATAAGCTACGTGGGAAAAGGATCCGAAGAAGAATAGATATATGTATATGTGTGAAAGAACCACATCTTGCACACCTAGAACAAACAAAACATTGTAATCAAGTTTGCTGTGATAAAAAATAAAAATTAAGTTAAAAATACGAACAAGAAGTACTGAGACATAAACTTAAAGGGCTTTTTCCTCGCACATTCCATTCTAATTTACAACCTAGACCACCACTTCCAGTAAGGCTCTGTTGCCCTAGTAACCAGATTTGGTAAAGGAGAAATGCTGCCGCCTTGTGGCCGATTCCCGCAAGAGCAGCTTTTAACCCACAGCTAATGGTCACTTACCATTCACAAGGACTCAGGGCTGTAAAGGACACCTGCCTTCAAAATTGTGCTGAGGTAGGGAATGGATAAAAAAAATTCAAAACAGGCAAAATTTTCAAGAAGATAGTATGAAGAGGTAAGTTTTCCTCACTGTCTTTTCAAAAAAAGGAAAATGGATAAAAGCTCCACCTCAGGAAGTATTAGACTCATGCAATCTAATCTACAAAAAGTTTTCAACTCAAACCAGTCGACTGACCATTGGCAAAAAGTCTACAAACAATAAATGCTGAAGAGGTTTTAGAGAAATGTGTACCCTCTAGCTGCTGGTGAGATGTAAAGGGGTTAACCGCCAATAATGAGAACAGAAAGGAGCTGCGTTTAAAAGGAAAAATTGAGGTACCATTCAATCCAGCAGGCGCACCAATGGGCCTCTCACCTGAGAAGACCAGAATGAAGAAGACCCGGGCTGCAAAAGCTGCACTGCAGCCTTATTCACAATAGACAAGACAGTGAAGCAACCAAAATGTCCATCAACAGCTGAAAGGATAAAGAAGAAGTGGTCCATGTACACAATGAATACTAGCCGTGGAAAACAATGAAACACTGCTCTTTGAGGCACCATAGATGATCTTGGAGATAATCACAGAACACGAGGTAAGTCGGAAAGCAAAAGTCCTATATCCTATGATATCACTTATAGGCGTTATCTAATAACTGACACAAATGAACATATTTCCACAGAGAAAGTCAATCACAGACTTATTAAAAAAAAAACTATGCTTATCTAAAAGGAAAGGTGGGGGGAATGGGTACATGAAGATTAGCGTTACCATACGTGTACAAATACATATTATATACATATATCAAAAAGACCGACCATATAGCAAGGAAGGATTACGGAACACTCTGTAATAATTTACACGGGAAGAGGACCTCTACATAAATAGGTATATAGGATATGTAGATGAACCAGAGTGTGTACACCTTGGACAAGCAACATTCTAACGATTACCCCAATTGAAAAAAATTAAAACAACGAACTAGGAGTAAGGAGACATAAACTTATGGGGGGTTTTCCTGGCACATTCCATCCAAATTTAAAACCTAGGCAAACAACTTCCAGAATGGCTCTGCTGCCCTAGTACCCAGATTTGGGAATGGAGAGATGCTGCATCCTTGTGGCCGTTTCCCACAACAGCAGCTTTAAACCCACTGCAAAAGGTCACTAAATATTCACCAATTGCAGGTCTGTAAATGACACCGGCCCTCCAAAAAATACTGAGGTCGAAAATCGACCCAAAAATTCTAGAGTGCCACCTTCCAAAGAGAAAATTTGAAGAGGTATATTATACTCACACATTTTTTCTTTTTTCTTTTAACAGAAAAGGAAAAGGCGTGGAAAAATGATGAATTGTAGGAATTTTTACAGACATGTAAACCCAAATTACAAAAACCTATCAGCTCACACCAGTCAGAATGGCCATCAACAAAAATGCTGCAAACAATAAATGCTGACGTGATTGTGGAGAAATGCGTACCCTCGATTCTAAGGGGGACGTGGTAAGAGCCACTAATGAAAGCACAATTGAGGTGCCTTGAAAAGGTCAACGTTGAGCTACCATACCAGTCAATCAATCAAACCCACTGCTGGGTCTATCACCTGAGAAAATGAAAATCAAAAATCACAGGCTGGCAATCCTGCACTCCAGCAATATTTACCATAGGCAACACTTGGAAGCAACGAAAATGTCCATCAACAGAGGAACGCACCAAGAAGAAGTGGTCCATGTACACACTGGAATATTAGCCATGGAAAACATGGAAGCACTGCTCTTTGAGGCACCATAGATGAGCCTGGAGATAATCACAAAACATGAAGTAGGTCGGAAAGCAAAAGACCTATAGCCTATATTATCACTTATGGCATTATCTAATAACTGACACAGATGAACATATTTCCAAAGAGAAAGACACTCACAGGCTTAGAAAACAAACTATGCTATCTAAAAGGAAAGGAGGGGGGAAATTGAGAAATGAAGATTAGTGTCACTATACATATACAAATACATATTATATACATGTATCAAAAAGACCGAACATATAGCAAGGGAGGTCGACGGAACACTGTAATAGTTTACATGGGAAGAGGATCTGTACATTAATAGACATACATAATGTACAAATGAACCAGATTGTGTACACCTAGGACAAACAATATTCTAAACTTTACCCAGATTTAAAAAAAAATGTAAACACCAAGAGGAAGTAATGAGACATAAACTTATGGGGATTTCTCCTGGCAAATTCCATCCTAATTTACAACCTAGGACAATGACTTCCAGAAAGGCTCTGCTGCCCTAGTACCCAGATTGGGGAATGGAGAAATGCTACCTCCTTGTGGCCGTTTCCCACAACAGCAGCTTTGAACCCACTGCAAAAGGTCACTAAATTTTCACCAACTTGCAGTTCTGTAAATGACACCTGCCCTCCAGAAAATTTCTGGGGTCAAAAATCGACCAAAAATTTCAGAAGAGGGCAACCTTCGAAGAAGACAATTTCAAGAGCTATATTGTACTCACGGTTTTTTCTTTTAAGAAAAAGGCATAGGAATATGATGAATTTTAAAAATTTTAATGACATGCATACCCATATTACAAAAACCTATCAGCTCACAGCAGTCAGAATGGCCATTAGGAAAAATGCTGCAAAAAATAAATGGTGAAGGGAGTGTGGAGAAATGCGTACCCTCGGTTGTAAGGGGGGGCATGTAAAGAGCCACTAAAGAAAACACAATGTAGGTGCTTTGAAAAGGGAAACCTTGAGCTACCAGTCAATCAATCACAACCACTGCTTGGCCTATCACCTGAGAAAATGAGAATCAAAAAGTCACAGGCTGGCAAACCTGTACGCCAGCAAGATTAACCATAGCCAGCACTTGGAAGCAATGAAAATGTCCATCAACCGAGGAATGCACCAAGAAGAAGTGGTCCACGTACACAATGGAATATTACTCTAATAATAAATATAAATTAAATTTAAAAACAAACAAAAGCAGGGAGACATCAACATTTGTGGTTTTACCCGGGCACATTGCACTCTAATTTATAACCGAAGAACACCACTGGCCGGTAGGTCTGTTTCCCTAGTACCAGCAAGGGGAACGTAGAAAAGCTGCCGCCCTCTGGCCGTTACCTGCAAAAGCAGGTTTAAAGCCTGAGCTAATGGTCACTTCCTATGAACAAGTACTGCAGGGCTGTAAATGAAACCTGCGCTCAAAATGTCTTGAGGGAGATAATGGCCAAAATATTTCAAATGGTGACACATACTTTAAGAAAACACTTTGAAGAAATAAGCTCTAATCACAGCTGGAAAAATAAAAAGGACATGTCTTAAAGCTCAATTTCAACGCATTATGAGACACATGCAAATTCAACCACAAAGAGGTATCAGCTCACACCACTCAGAATAACCATCAGCAAAAACTACAAAGAATAAATGCTGAAGGTGCTGGGAAGAAATACATACCCTCCACTTTAAGTGGGACCTAACCAGGAAAGAGCCACTAAGGAGAACAGAATAGAGGTGCCTTTAAAAGGTAAACATTGGCTGCCATATGATCCAGCAGACCTATTCCTGGACCTATAAACTAAGAAGACAGAATTGGAAGAACACAGGCACGCAAATCTGCATTGCCTAGTATTACAATAGCCAAGATATGGAAGTAACCAAAAAGTCCACAGACAGATGGGTGGACAAAGAAGAACTGCTACCTGTACAGATGGAATATGAGCTAGTGAAAACATGAAACAATGCCATTTGCAGCACCATAGATGAGTCTAGAAGTAATCACGCAACTTGGAGTAAGTGAGAAGGCAAAAGACACATATCCTATCATATCACATATAGGTGTTACCTCAAAAATGATACAAACAAAGATATTTCCACAGAGAAACACTATCATAGATTCATTAAAAAAACTTATGCTTCACCAACTGGAAAGGTGTGAGGATTGGATACATTACCATATTGAGGTTAACAGAGAGATACAAACACATGTGAAATATATAATCACCAAAGACCTACGCAATACCAAGAGAAGACTACTCAACATTGTGTCATAAGCTACGTGGGAAAAGGATCCGAAGAAGAATAGATATATGTATATGTGTGAAAGAACCACATCTTGCACACCTAGAACAAACAAAACATTGTAATCAAGTTTGCTGTGATAAAAAATAAAAATTAAGTTAAAAATACGAACAAGAAGTACTGAGACATAAACTTAAAGGGCTTTTTCCTCGCACATTCCATTCTAATTTACAACCTAGACCACCACTTCCAGTAAGGCTCTGTTGCCCTAGTAACCAGATTTGGTAAAGGAGAAATGCTGCCGCCTTGTGGCCGATTCCCGCAAGAGCAGCTTTTAACCCACAGCTAATGGTCACTTACCATTCACAAGGACTCAGGGCTGTAAAGGACACCTGCCTTCAAAATTGTGCTGAGGTAGGGAATGGATAAAAAAAATTCAAAACAGGCAAAATTTTCAAGAAGATAGTATGAAGAGGTAAGTTTTCCTCACTGTCTTTTCAAAAAAAGGAAAATGGATAAAAGCTCCACCTCAGGAAGTATTAGACTCATGCAATCTAATCTACAAAAAGTTTTCAACTCAAACCAGTCGACTGACCATTGGCAAAAAGTCTACAAACAATAAATGCTGAAGAGGTTTTAGAGAAATGTGTACCCTCTAGCTGCTGGTGAGATGTAAAGGGGTTAACCGCCAATAATGAGAACAGAAAGGAGCTGCGTTTAAAAGGAAAAATTGAGGTACCATTCAATCCAGCAGGCGCACCAATGGGCCTCTCACCTGAGAAGACCAGAATGAAGAAGACCCGGGCTGCAAAAGCTGCACTGCAGCCTTATTCACAATAGACAAGACAGTGAAGCAACCAAAATGTCCATCAACAGCTGAAAGGATAAAGAAGAAGTGGTCCATGTACACAATGAATACTAGCCGTGGAAAACAATGAAACACTGCTCTTTGAGGCACCATAGATGATCTTGGAGATAATCACAGAACACGAGGTAAGTCGGAAAGCAAAAGTCCTATATCCTATGATATCACTTATAGGCGTTATCTAATAACTGACACAAATGAACATATTTCCACAGAGAAAGTCAATCACAGACTTATTAAAAAAAAAACTATGCTTATCTAAAAGGAAAGGTGGGGGGAATGGGTACATGAAGATTAGCGTTACCATACGTGTACAAATACATATTATATACATATATCAAAAAGACCGACCATATAGCAAGGAAGGATTACGGAACACTCTGTAATAATTTACACGGGAAGAGGACCTCTACATAAATAGGTATATAGGATATGTAGATGAACCAGAGTGTGTACACCTTGGACAAGCAACATTCTAACGATTACCCCAATTGAAAAAAATTAAAACAACGAACTAGGAGTAAGGAGACATAAACTTATGGGGGGTTTTCCTGGCACATTCCATCCAAATTTAAAACCTAGGCAAACAACTTCCAGAATGGCTCTGCTGCCCTAGTACCCAGATTTGGGAATGGAGAGATGCTGCATCCTTGTGGCCGTTTCCCACAACAGCAGCTTTAAACCCACTGCAAAAGGTCACTAAATATTCACCAATTGCAGGTCTGTAAATGACACCGGCCCTCCAAAAAATACTGAGGTCGAAAATCGACCCAAAAATTCTAGAGTGCCACCTTCCAAAGAGAAAATTTGAAGAGGTATATTATACTCACACATTTTTTCTTTTTTCTTTTAACAGAAAAGGAAAAGGCGTGGAAAAATGATGAATTGTAAGAATTTTTACAGACATGTAAACCCAAATTACAAAAACCTATCAGCTCACACCAGTCAGAATGGCCATCAACAAAAATGCTGCAAACAATAAATGCTGACGTGATTGTGGAGAAATGCGTACCCTCGATTCTAAGGGGGACGTGGTAAGAGCCACTAATGAAAGCACAATTGAGGTGCCTTGAAAAGGTCAACGTTGAGCTACCATACCAGTCAATCAATCAAACCCACTGCTGGGTCTATCACCTGAGAAAATGAAAATCAAAAATCACAGGCTGGCAATCCTGCACTCCAGCAATATTTACCATAGGCAACACTTGGAAGCAACGAAAATGTCCATCAACAGAGGAACGCACCAAGAAGAAGTGGTCCATGTACACACTGGAATATTAGCCATGGAAAACATGGAAGCACTGCTCTTTGAGGCACCATAGATGAGCCTGGAGATAATCACAAAACATGAAGTAGGTCGGAAAGCAAAAGACCTATAGCCTATATTATCACTTATGGCATTATCTAATAACTGACACAGATGAACATATTTCCAAAGAGAAAGACACTCACAGGCTTAGAAAACAAACTATGCTATCTAAAAGGAAAGGAGGGGGGAAATTGAGAAATGAAGATTAGTGTCACTATACATATACAAATACATATTATATACATGTATCAAAAAGACCGAACATATAGCAAGGGAGGTCGACGGAACACTGTAATAGTTTACATGGGAAGAGGATCTGTACATTAATAGACATACATAATGTACAAATGAACCAGATTGTGTACACCTAGGACAAACAATATTCTAAACTTTACCCAGATTTAAAAAAAAATGTAAACACCAAGAAGAAGTAATGAGACATAAACTTATGGGGATTTCTCCTGGCAAATTCCATCCTAATTTACAACCTAGGACAATGACTTCCAGAAAGGCTCTGCTGCCCTAGTACCCAGATTGGGGAATGGAGAAATGCTACCTCCTTGTGGCCGTTTCCCACAACAGCAGCTTTGAACCCACTGCAAAAGGTCACTAAATTTTCACCAACTTGCAGTTCTGTAAATGACACCTGCCCTCCAGAAAATTTCTGGGGTCAAAAATCGACCAAAAATTTCAGAAGAGGGCAACCTTCGAAGAAGACAATTTCAAGAGCTATATTGTACTCACGGTTTTTTCTTTTAAGAAAAAGGCATAGGAATATGATGAATTTTAAAAATTTTAATGACATGCATACCCATATTACAAAAACCTATCAGCTCACAGCAGTCAGAATGGCCATTAGGAAAAATGCTGCAAAAAATAAATGGTGAAGGGAGTGTGGAGAAATGCGTACCCTCGGTTGTAAGGGGGGGCA
The DNA here is from genome assembly GCF_949987535.1 of Balaenoptera acutorostrata. Classification (NCBI taxonomy): domain Eukaryota; kingdom Metazoa; phylum Chordata; class Mammalia; order Artiodactyla; family Balaenopteridae; genus Balaenoptera; species Balaenoptera acutorostrata. Next base: position 486,236 of record NW_026646204.1, read on the forward strand.
TGTAAAGAGCCACTAAAGAAAACACAATGTAGGTGCTTTGAAAAGGGAAACCTTGAGCTACCAGTCAATCAATCACAACCACTGCTTGGCCTATCACCTGAGAAAATGAGAATCAAAAAGTCACAGGCTGGCAAACCTGTACGCCAGCAAGATTAACCATAGCCAGCACTTGGAAGCAATGAAAATGTCCATCAACCGAGGAATGCACCAAGAAGAAGTGGTCCACGTACACAATGGAATATTACTCTAATAATAAATATAAATTAAATTTAAAAACAAACAAAAGCAGGGAGACATCAACATTTGTGGTTTTACCCGGGCACATTGCACTCTAATTTATAACCGAAGAACACCACTGGCCGGTAGGTCTGTTTCCCTAGTACCAGCAAGGGGAACGTAGAAAAGCTGCCGCCCTCTGGCCGTTACCTGCAAAAGCAGGTTTAAAGCCTGAGCTAATGGTCACTTCCTATGAACAAGTACTGCAGGGCTGTAAATGAAACCTGCGCTCAAAATGTCTTGAGGGAGATAATGGCCAAAATATTTCAAATGGTGACACATACTTTAAGAAAACACTTTGAAGAAATAAGCTCTAATCACAGCTGGAAAAATAAAAAGGACATGTCTTAAAGCTCAATTTCAACGCATTATGAGACACATGCAAATTCAACCACAAAGAGGTATCAGCTCACACCACTCAGAATAACCATCAGCAAAAACTACAAAGAATAAATGCTGAAGGTGCTGGGAAGAAATACATACCCTCCACTTTAAGTGGGACCTAACCAGGAAAGAGCCACTAAGGAGAACAGAATAGAGGTGCCTTTAAAAGGTAAACATTGGCTGCCATATGATCCAGCAGACCTATTCCTGGACCTATAAACTAAGAAGACAGAATTGGAAGAACACAGGCACGCAAATCTGCATTGCCTAGTATTACAATAGCCAAGATATGGAAGTAACCAAAAAGTCCACAGACAGATGGGTGGACAAAGAAGAACTGCTACCTGTACAGATGGAATATGAGCTAGTGAAAACATGAAACAATGCCATTTGCAGCACCATAGATGAGTCTAGAAGTAATCACGCAACTTGGAGTAAGTGAGAAGGCAAAAGACACATATCCTATCATATCACATATAGGTGTTACCTCAAAAATGATACAAACAAAGATATTTCCACAGAGAAACACTATCATAGATTCATTAAAAAAACTTATGCTTCACCAACTGGAAAGGTGTGAGGATTGGATACATTACCATATTGAGGTTAACAGAGAGATACAAACACATGTGAAATATATAATCACCAAAGACCTACGCAATACCAAGAGAAGACTACTCAACATTGTGTCATAAGCTACGTGGGAAAAGGATCCGAAGAAGAATAGATATATGTATATGTGTGAAAGAACCACATCTTGCACACCTAGAACAAACAAAACATTGTAATCAAGTTTGCTGTGATAAAAAATAAAAATTAAGTTAAAAATACGAACAAGAAGTACTGAGACATAAACTTAAAGGGCTTTTTCCTCGCACATTCCATTCTAATTTACAACCTAGACCACCACTTCCAGTAAGGCTCTGTTGCCCTAGTAACCAGATTTGGTAAAGGAGAAATGCTGCCGCCTTGTGGCCGATTCCCGCAAGAGCAGCTTTTAACCCACAGCTAATGGTCACTTACCATTCACAAGGACTCAGGGCTGTAAAGGACACCTGCCTTCAAAATTGTGCTGAGGTAGGGAATGGATAAAAAAAATTCAAAACAGGCAAAATTTTCAAGAAGATAGTATGAAGAGGTAAGTTTTCCTCACTGTCTTTTCAAAAAAAGGAAAATGGATAAAAGCTCCACCTCAGGAAGTATTAGACTCATGCAATCTAATCTACAAAAAGTTTTCAACTCAAACCAGTCGACTGACCATTGGCAAAAAGTCTACAAACAATAAATGCTGAAGAGGTTTTAGAGAAATGTGTACCCTCTAGCTGCTGGTGAGATGTAAAGGGGTTAACCGCCAATAATGAGAACAGAAAGGAGCTGCGTTTAAAAGGAAAAATTGAGGTACCATTCAATCCAGCAGGCGCACCAATGGGCCTCTCACCTGAGAAGACCAGAATGAAGAAGACCCGGGCTGCAAAAGCTGCACTGCAGCCTTATTCACAATAGACAAGACAGTGAAGCAACCAAAATGTCCATCAACAGCTGAAAGGATAAAGAAGAAGTGGTCCATGTACACAATGAATACTAGCCGTGGAAAACAATGAAACACTGCTCTTTGAGGCACCATAGATGATCTTGGAGATAATCACAGAACACGAGGTAAGTCGGAAAGCAAAAGTCCTATATCCTATGATATCACTTATAGGCGTTATCTAATAACTGACACAAATGAACATATTTCCACAGAGAAAGTCAATCACAGACTTATTAAAAAAAAAACTATGCTTATCTAAAAGGAAAGGTGGGGGGAATGGGTACATGAAGATTAGCGTTACCATACGTGTACAAATACATATTATATACATATATCAAAAAGACCGACCATATAGCAAGGAAGGATTACGGAACACTCTGTAATAATTTACACGGGAAGAGGACCTCTACATAAATAGGTATATAGGATATGTAGATGAACCAGAGTGTGTACACCTTGGACAAGCAACATTCTAACGATTACCCCAATTGAAAAAATTAAAACAACGAACTAGGAGTAAGGAGACATAAACTTATGGGGGGTTTTCCTGGCACATTCCATCCAAATTTAAAACCTAGGCAAACAACTTCCAGAATGGCTCTGCTGCCCTAGTACCCAGATTTGGGAATGGAGAGATGCTGCATCCTTGTGGCCGTTTCCCACAACAGCAGCTTTAAACCCACTGCAAAAGGTCACTAAATATTCACCAATTGCAGGTCTGTAAATGACACCGGCCCTCCAAAAAATACTGAGGTCGAAAATCGACCCAAAAATTCTAGAGTGCCACCTTCCAAAGAGAAAATTTGAAGAGGTATATTATACTCACACATTTTTTCTTTTTTCTTTTAACAGAAAAGGAAAAGGCGTGGAAAAATGATGAATTGTAGGAATTTTTACAGACATGTAAACCCAAATTACAAAAACCTATCAGCTCACACCAGTCAGAATGGCCATCAACAAAAATGCTGCAAACAATAAATGCTGACGTGATTGTGGAGAAATGCGTACCCTCGATTCTAAGGGGGACGTGGTAAGAGCCACTAATGAAAGCACAATTGAGGTGCCTTGAAAAGGTCAACGTTGAGCTACCATACCAGTCAATCAATCAAACCCACTGCTGGGTCTATCACCTGAGAAAATGAAAATCAAAAATCACAGGCTGGCAATCCTGCACTCCAGCAATATTTACCATAGGCAACACTTGGAAGCAACGAAAATGTCCATCAACAGAGGAACGCACCAAGAAGAAGTGGTCCATGTACACACTGGAATATTAGCCATGGAAAACATGGAAGCACTGCTCTTTGAGGCACCATAGATGAGCCTGGAGATAATCACAAAACATGAAGTAGGTCGGAAAGCAAAAGACCTATAGCCTATATTATCACTTATGGCATTATCTAATAACTGACACAGATGAACATATTTCCAAAGAGAAAGACACTCACAGGCTTAGAAAACAAACTATGCTATCTAAAAGGAAAGGAGGGGGGAAATTGAGAAATGAAGATTAGTGTCACTATACATATACAAATACATATTATATACATGTATCAAAAAGACCGAACATATAGCAAGGGAGGTCGACGGAACACTGTAATAGTTTACATGGGAAGAGGATCTGTACATTAATAGACATACATAATGTACAAATGAACCAGATTGTGTACACCTAGGACAAACAATATTCTAAACTTTACCCAGATTTAAAAAAAAATGTAAACACCAAGAAGAAGTAATGAGACATAAACTTATGGGGATTTCTCCTGGCAAATTCCATCCTAATTTACAACCTAGGACAATGACTTCCAGAAAGGCTCTGCTGCCCTAGTACCCAGATTGGGGAATGGAGAAATGCTACCTCCTTGTGGCCGTTTCCCACAACAGCAGCTTTGAACCCACTGCAAAAGGTCACTAAATTTTCACCAACTTGCAGTTCTGTAAATGACACCTGCCCTCCAGAAAATTTCTGGGGTCAAAAATCGACCAAAAATTTCAGAAGAGGGCAACCTTCGAAGAAGACAATTTCAAGAGCTATATTGTACTCACGGTTTTTTCTTTTAAGAAAAAGGCATAGGAATATGATGAATTTTAAAAATTTTAATGACATGCATACCCATATTACAAAAACCTATCAGCTCACAGCAGTCAGAATGGCCATTAGGAAAAATGCTGCAAAAAATAAATGGTGAAGGGAGTGTGGAGAAATGCGTACCCTCGGTTGTAAGGGGGGGCATGTAAAGAGCCACTAAAGAAAACACAATGTAGGTGCTTTGAAAAGGGAAACCTTGAGCTACCAGTCAATCAATCACAACCACTGCTTGGCCTATCACCTGAGAAAATGAGAATCAAAAAGTCACAGGCTGGCAAACCTGTACGCCAGCAAGATTAACCATAGCCAGCACTTGGAAGCAATGAAAATGTCCATCAACCGAGGAATGCACCAAGAAGAAGTGGTCCACGTACACAATGGAATATTACTCTAATAATAAATATAAATTAAATTTAAAAACAAACAAAAGCAGGGAGACATCAACATTTGTGGTTTTACCCGGGCACATTGCACTCTAATTTATAACCGAAGAACACCACTGGCCGGTAGGTCTGTTTCCCTAGTACCAGCAAGGGGAACGTAGAAAAGCTGCCGCCCTCTGGCCGTTACCTGCAAAAGCAGGTTTAAAGCCTGAGCTAATGGTCACTTCCTATGAACAAGTACTGCAGGGCTGTAAATGAAACCTGCGCTCAAAATGTCTTGAGGGAGATAATGGCCAAAATATTTCAAATGGTGACACATACTTTAAGAAAACACTTTGAAGAAATAAGCTCTAATCACAGCTGGAAAAATAAAAAGGACATGTCTTAAAGCTCAATTTCAACGCATTATGAGACACATGCAAATTCAACCACAAAGAGGTATCAGCTCACACCACTCAGAATAACCATCAGCAAAAACTACAAAGAATAAATGCTGAAGGTGCTGGGAAGAAATACATACCCTCCACTTTAAGTGGGACCTAACCAGGAAAGAGCCACTAAGGAGAACAGAATAGAGGTGCCTTTAAAAGGTAAACATTGGCTGCCATATGATCCAGCAGACCTATTCCTGGACCTATAAACTAAGAAGACAGAATTGGAAGAACACAGGCACGCAAATCTGCATTGCCTAGTATTACAATAGCCAAGATATGGAAGTAACCAAAAAGTCCACAGACAGATGGGTGGACAAAGAAGAACTGCTACCTGTACAGATGGAATATGAGCTAGTGAAAACATGAAACAATGCCATTTGCAGCACCATAGATGAGTCTAGAAGTAATCACGCAACTTGGAGTAAGTGAGAAGGCAAAAGACACATATCCTATCATATCACATATAGGTGTTACCTCAAAAATGATACAAACAAAGATATTTCCACAGAGAAACACTATCATAGATTCATTAAAAAAACTTATGCTTCACCAACTGGAAAGGTGTGAGGATTGGATACATTACCATATTGAGGTTAACAGAGAGATACAAACACATGTGAAATATATAATCACCAAAGACCTACGCAATACCAAGAGAAGACTACTCAACATTGTGTCATAAGCTACGTGGGAAAAGGATCCGAAGAAGAATAGATATATGTATATGTGTGAAAGAACCACATCTTGCACACCTAGAACAAACAAAACATTGTAATCAAGTTTGCTGTGATAAAAAATAAAAATTAAGTTAAAAATACGAACAAGAAGTACTGAGACATAAACTTAAAGGGCTTTTTCCTCGCACATTCCATTCTAATTTACAACCTAGACCACCACTTCCAGTAAGGCTCTGTTGCCCTAGTAACCAGATTTGGTAAAGGAGAAATGCTGCCGCCTTGTGGCCGATTCCCGCAAGAGCAGCTTTTAACCCACAGCTAATGGTCACTTACCATTCACAAGGACTCAGGGCTGTAAAGGACACCTGCCTTCAAAATTGTGCTGAGGTAGGGAATGGATAAAAAAAATTCAAAACAGGCAAAATTTTCAAGAAGATAGTATGAAGAGGTAAGTTTTCCTCACTGTCTTTTCAAAAAAAGGAAAATGGATAAAAGCTCCACCTCAGGAAGTATTAGACTCATGCAATCTAATCTACAAAAAGTTTTCAACTCAAACCAGTCGACTGACCATTGGCAAAAAGTCTACAAACAATAAATGCTGAAGAGGTTTTAGAGAAATGTGTACCCTCTAGCTGCTGGTGAGATGTAAAGGGGTTAACCGCCAATAATGAGAACAGAAAGGAGCTGCGTTTAAAAGGAAAAATTGAGGTACCATTCAATCCAGCAGGCGCACCAATGGGCCTCTCACCTGAGAAGACCAGAATGAAGAAGACCCGGGCTGCAAAAGCTGCACTGCAGCCTTATTCACAATAGACAAGACAGTGAAGCAACCAAAATGTCCATCAACAGCTGAAAGGATAAAGAAGAAGTGGTCCATGTACACAATGAATACTAGCCGTGGAAAACAATGAAACACTGCTCTTTGAGGCACCATAGATGATCTTGGAGATAATCACAGAACACGAGGTAAGTCGGAAAGCAAAAGTCCTATATCCTATGATATCACTTATAGGCGTTATCTAATAACTGACACAAATGAACATATTTCCACAGAGAAAGTCAATCACAGACTTATTAAAAAAAAAACTATGCTTATCTAAAAGGAAAGGTGGGGGGAATGGGTACATGAAGATTAGCGTTACCATACGTGTACAAATACATATTATATACATATATCAAAAAGACCGACCATATAGCAAGGAAGGATTACGGAACACTCTGTAATAATTTACACGGGAAGAGGACCTCTACATAAATAGGTATATAGGATATGTAGATGAACCAGAGTGTGTACACCTTGGACAAGCAACATTCTAACGATTACCCCAATTGAAAAAATTAAAACAACGAACTAGGAGTAAGGAGACATAAACTTATGGGGGGTTTTCCTGGCACATTCCATCCAAATTTAAAACCTAGGCAAACAACTTCCAGAATGGCTCTGCTGCCCTAGTACCCAGATTTGGGAATGGAGAGATGCTGCATCCTTGTGGCCGTTTCCCACAACAGCAGCTTTAAACCCACTGCAAAAGGTCACTAAATATTCACCAATTGCAGGTCTGTAAATGACACCGGCCCTCCAAAAAATACTGAGGTCGAAAATCGACCCAAAAATTCTAGAGTGCCACCTTCCAAAGAGAAAATTTGAAGAGGTATATTATACTCACACATTTTTTCTTTTTTCTTTTAACAGAAAAGGAAAAGGCGTGGAAAAATGATGAATTGTAGGAATTTTTACAGACATGTAAACCCAAATTACAAAAACCTATCAGCTCACACCAGTCAGAATGGCCATCAACAAAAATGCTGCAAACAATAAATGCTGACGTGATTGTGGAGAAATGCGTACCCTCGATTCTAAGCGGGACGTGGTAAGAGCCACTAATGAAAGCACAATTGAGGTGCCTTGAAAAGGTCAACGTTGAGCTACCATACCAGTCAATCAATCAAACCCACTGCTGGGTCTATCACCTGAGAAAATGAAAATCAAAAATCACAGGCTGGCAATCCTGCACTCCAGCAATATTTACCATAGGCAACACTTGGAAGCAACGAAAATGTCCATCAACAGAGGAACGCACCAAGAAGAAGTGGTCCATGTACACACTGGAATATTAGCCATGGAAAACATGGAAGCACTGCTCTTTGAGGCACCATAGATGAGCCTGGAGATAATCACAAAACATGAAGTAGGTCGGAAAGCAAAAGACCTATAGCCTATATTATCACTTATGGCATTATCTAATAACTGACACAGATGAACATATTTCCAAAGAGAAAGACACTCACAGGCTTAGAAAACAAACTATGCTATCTAAAAGGAAAGGAGGGGGGAAATTGAGAAATGAAGATTAGTGTCACTATACATATACAAATACATATTATATACATGTATCAAAAAGACCGAACATATAGCAAGGGAGGTCGACGGAACACTGTAATAGTTTACATGGGAAGAGGATCTGTACATTAATAGACATACATAATGTACAAATGAACCAGATTGTGTACACCTAGGACAAACAATATTCTAAACTTTACCCAGATTTAAAAAAAAATGTAAACACCAAGAAGAAGTAATGAGACATAAACTTATGGGGATTTCTCCTGGCAAATTCCATCCTAATTTACAACCTAGGACAATGACTTCCAGAAAGGCTCTGCTGCCCTAGTACCCAGATTGGGGAATGGAGAAATGCTACCTCCTTGTGGCCGTTTCCCACAACAGCAGCTTTGAACCCACTGCAAAAGGTCACTAAATTTTCACCAACTTGCAGTTCTGTAAATGACACCTGCCCTCCAGAAAATTTCTGGGGTCAAAAATCGACCAAAAATTTCAGAAGAGGGCAACCTTCGAAGAAGACAATTTCAAGAGCTATATTGTACTCACGGTTTTTTCTTTTAAGAAAAAGGCATAGGAATATGATGAATTTTAAAAATTTTAATGACATGCATACCCATATTACAAAAACCTATCAGCTCACAGCAGTCAGAATGGCCATTAGGAAAAATGCTGCAAAAAATAAATGGTGAAGGGAGTGTGGAGAAATGCGTACCCTCGGTTGTAAGGGGGGGCATGTAAAGAGCCACTAAAGAAAACACAATGTAGGTGCTTTGAAAAGGGAAACCTTGAGCTACCAGTCAATCAATCACAACCACTGCTTGGCCTATCACCTGAGAAAATGAGAATCAAAAAGTCACAGGCTGGCAAACCTGTACGCCAGCAAGATTAACCATAGCCAGCACTTGGAAGCAATGAAAATGTCCATCAACCGAGGAATGCACCAAGAAGAAGTGGTCCACGTACACAATGGAATATTACTCTAATAATAAATATAAATTAAATTTAAAAACAAACAAAAGCAGGGAGACATCAACATTTGTGGTTTTACCCGGGCACATTGCACTCTAATTTATAACCGAAGAACACCACTGGCCGGTAGGTCTGTTTCCCTAGTACCAGCAAGGGGAACGTAGAAAAGCTGCCGCCCTCTGGCCGTTACCTGCAAAAGCAGGTTTAAAGCCTGAGCTAATGGTCACTTCCTATGAACAAGTACTGCAGGGCTGTAAATGAAACCTGCGCTCAAAATGTCTTGAGGGAGATAATGGCCAAAATATTTCAAATGGTGACACATACTTTAAGAAAACACTTTGAAGAAATAAGCTCTAATCACAGCTGGAAAAATAAAAAGGACATGTCTTAAAGCTCAATTTCAACGCATTATGAGACACATGCAAATTCAACCACAAAGAGGTATCAGCTCACACCACTCAGAATAACCATCAGCAAAAACTACAAAGAATAAATGCTGAAGGTGCTGGGAAGAAATACATACCCTCCACTTTAAGTGGGACCTAACCAGGAAAGAGCCACTAAGGAGAACAGAATAGAGGTGCCTTTAAAAGGTAAACATTGGCTGCCATATGATCCAGCAGACCTATTCCTGGACCTATAAACTAAGAAGACAGAATTGGAAGAACACAGGCACGCAAATCTGCATTGCCTAGTATTACAATAGCCAAGATATGGAAGTAACCAAAAAGTCCACAGACAGATGGGTGGACAAAGAAGAACTGCTACCTGTACAGATGGAATATGAGCTAGTGAAAACATGAAACAATGCCATTTGCAGCACCATAGATGAGTCTAGAAGTAATCACGCAACTTGGAGTAAGTGAGAAGGCAAAAGACACATATCCTATCATATCACATATAGGTGTTACCTCAAAAATGATACAAACAAAGATATTTCCACAGAGAAACACTATCATAGATTCATTAAAAAAACTTATGCTTCACCAACTGGAAAGGTGTGAGGATTGGATACATTACCATATTGAGGTTAACAGAGAGATACAAACACATGTGAAATATATAATCACCAAAGACCTACGCAATACCAAGAGAAGACTACTCAACATTGTGTCATAAGCTACGTGGGAAAAGGATCCGAAGAAGAATAGATATATGTATATGTGTGAAAGAACCACATCTTGCACACCTAGAACAAACAAAACATTGTAATCAAGTTTGCTGTGATAAAAAATAAAAATTAAGTTAAAAATACGAACAAGAAGTACTGAGACATAAACTTAAAGGGCTTTTTCCTCGCACATTCCATTCTAATTTACAACCTAGACCACCACTTCCAGTAAGGCTCTGTTGCCCTAGTAACCAGATTTGGTAAAGGAGAAATGCTGCCGCCTTGTGGCCGATTCCCGCAAGAGCAGCTTTTAACCCACAGCTAATGGTCACTTACCATTCACAAGGACTCAGGGCTGTAAAGGACACCTGCCTTCAAAATTGTGCTGAGGTAGGGAATGGATAAAAAAAATTCAAAACAGGCAAAATTTTCAAGAAGATAGTATGAAGAGGTAAGTTTTCCTCACTGTCTTTTCAAAAAAAGGAAAATGGATAAAAGCTCCACCTCAGGAAGTATTAGACTCATGCAATCTAATCTACAAAAAGTTTTCAACTCAAACCAGTCGACTGACCATTGGCAAAAAGTCTACAAACAATAAATGCTGAAGAGGTTTTAGAGAAATGTGTACCCTCTAGCTGCTGGTGAGATGTAAAGGGGTTAACCGCCAATAATGAGAACAGAAAGGAGCTGCGTTTAAAAGGAAAAATTGAGGTACCATGCAATCCAGCAGGCGCACCAATGGGCCTCTCACCTGAGAAGACCAGAATGAAGAAGACCCGGGCTGCAAAAGCTGCACTGCAGCCTTATTCACAATAGACAAGACAGTGAAGCAACCAAAATGTCCATCAACAGCTGAAAGGATAAAGAAGAAGTGGTCCATGTACACAATGAATACTAGCCGTGGAAAACAATGAAACACTGCTCTTTGAGGCACCATAGATGATCTTGGAGATAATCACAGAACACGAGGTAAGTCGGAAAGCAAAAGTCCTATATCCTATGATATCACTTATAGGCGTTATCTAATAACTGACACAAATGAACATATTTCCACAGAGAAAGTCAATCACAGACTTATTAAAAAAAAAACTATGCTTATCTAAAAGGAAAGGTGGGGGGAATGGGTACATGAAGATTAGCGTTACCATACGTGTACAAATACATATTATATACATATATCAAAAAGACCGACCATATAGCAAGGAAGGATTACGGAACACTCTGTAATAATTTACACGGGAAGAGGACCTCTACATAAATAGGTATATAGGATATGTAGATGAACCAGAGTGTGTACACCTTGGACAAGCAACATTCTAACGATTACCCCAATTGAAAAAAATTAAAACAACGAACTAGGAGTAAGGAGACATAAACTTATGGGGGGTTTTCCTGGCACATTCCATCCAAATTTAAAACCTAGGCAAACAACTTCCAGAATGGCTCTGCTGCCCTAGTACCCAGATTTGGGAATGGAGAGATGCTGCATCCTTGTGGCCGTTTCCCACAACAGCAGCTTTAAACCCACTGCAAAAGGTCACTAAATATTCACCAATTGCAGGTCTGTAAATGACACCGGCCCTCCAAAAAATACTGAGGTCGAAAATCGACCCAAAAATTCTAGAGTGCCACCTTCCAAAGAGAAAATTTGAAGAGGTATATTATACTCACACATTTTTTCTTTTTTCTTTTAACAGAAAAGGAAAAGGCGTGGAAAAATGATGAATTGTAGGAATTTTTACAGACATGTAAACCCAAATTACAAAAACCTATCAGCTCACACCAGTCAGAATGGCCATCAACAAAAATGCTGCAAACAATAAATGCTGACGTGATTGTGGAGAAATGCGTACCCTCGATTCTAAGCGGGACGTGGTAAGAGCCACTAATGAAAGCACAATTGAGGTGCCTTGAAAAGGTCAACGTTGAGCTACCATACCAGTCAATCAATCAAACCCACTGCTGGGTCTATCACCTGAGAAAATGAAAATCAAAAATCACAGGCTGGCAATCCTGCACTCCAGCAATATTTACCATAGGCAACACTTGGAAGCAACGAAAATGTCCATCAACAGAGGAACGCACCAAGAAGAAGTGGTCCATGTACACACTGGAATATTAGCCATGGAAAACATGGAAGCACTGCTCTTTGAGGCACCATAGATGAGCCTGGAGATAATCACAAAACATGAAGTAGGTCGGAAAGCAAAAGACCTATAGCCTATATTATCACTTATGGCATTATCTAATAACTGACACAGATGAACATATTTCCAAAGAGAAAGACACTCACAGGCTTAGAAAACAAACTATGCTATCTAAAAGGAAAGGAGGGGGGAAATTGAGAAATGAAGATTAGTGTCACTATACATATACAAATACATATTATATACATGTATCAAAAAGACCGAACATATAGCAAGGGAGGTCGACGGAACACTGTAATAGTTTACATGGGAAGAGGATCTGTACATTAATAGACATACATAATGTACAAATGAACCAGATTGTGTACACCTAGGACAAACAATATTCTAAACTTTACCCAGATTTAAAAAAAAATGTAAACACCAAGAAGAAGTAATGAGACATAAACTTATGGGGATTTCTCCTGGCAAATTCCATCCTAATTTACAACCTAGGACAATGACTTCCAGAAAGGCTCTGCTGCCCTAGTACCCAGATTGGGGAATGGAGAAATGCTACCTCCTTGTGGCCGTTTCCCACAACAGCAGCTTTGAACCCACTGCAAAAGGTCACTAAATTTTCACCAACTTGCAGTTCTGTAAATGACACCTGCCCTCCAGAAAATTTCTGGGGTCAAAAATCGACCAAAAATTTCAGAAGAGGGCAACCTTCGAAGAAGACAATTTCAAGAGCTATATTGTACTCACGGTTTTTTCTTTTAAGAAAAAGGCATAGGAATATGATGAATTTTAAAAATTTTAATGACATGCATACCCATATTACAAAAACCTATCAGCTCACAGCAGTCAGAATGGCCATTAGGAAAAATGCTGCAAAAAATAAATGGTGAAGGGAGTGTGGAGAAATGCGTACCCTCGGTTGTAAGGGGGGGCATGTAAAGAGCCACTAAAGAAAACACAATGTAGGTGCTTTGAAAAGGGAAACCTTGAGCTACCAGTCAATCAATCACAACCACTGCTTGGCCTATCACCTGAGAAAATGAGAATCAAAAAGTCACAGGCTGGCAAACCTGTACGCCAGCAAGATTAACCATAGCCAGCACTTGGAAGCAATGAAAATGTCCATCAACCGAGGAATGCACCAAGAAGAAGTGGTCCACGTACACAATGGAATATTACTCTAATAATAAATATAAATTAAATTTAAAAACAAACAAAAGCAGGGAGACATCAACATTTGTGGTTTTACCCGGGCACATTGCACTCTAATTTATAACCGAAGAACACCACTGGCCGGTAGGTCTGTTTCCCTAGTACCAGCAAGGGGAACGTAGAAAAGCTGCCGCCCTCTGGCCGTTACCTGCAAAAGCAGGTTTAAAGCCTGAGCTAATGGTCACTTCCTATGAACAAGTACTGCAGGGCTGTAAATGAAACCTGCGCTCAAAATGTCTTGAGGGAGATAATGGCCAAAATATTTCAAATGGTGACACATACTTTAAGAAAACACTTTGAAGAAATAAGCTCTAATCACAGCTGGAAAAATAAAAAGGACATGTCTTAAAGCTCAATTTCAACGCATTATGAGACACATGCAAATTCAACCACAAAGAGGTATCAGCTCACACCACTCAGAATAACCATCAGCAAAAACTACAAAGAATAAATGCTGAAGGTGCTGGGAAGAAATACATACCCTCCACTTTAAGTGGGACCTAACCAGGAAAGAGCCACTAAGGAGAACAGAATAGAGGTGCCTTTAAAAGGTAAACATTGGCTGCCATATGATCCAGCAGACCTATTCCTGGACCTATAAACTAAGAAGACAGAATTGGAAGAACACAGGCACGCAAATCTGCATTGCCTAGTATTACAATAGCCAAGATATGGAAGTAACCAAAAAGTCCACAGACAGATGGGTGGACAAAGAAGAACTGCTACCTGTACAGATGGAATATGAGCTAGTGAAAACATGAAACAATGCCATTTGCAGCACCATAGATGAGTCTAGAAGTAATCACGCAACTTGGAGTAAGTGAGAAGGCAAAAGACACATATCCTATCATATCACATATAGGTGTTACCTCAAAAATGATACAAACAAAGATATTTCCACAGAGAAACACTATCATAGATTCATTAAAAAAACTTATGCTTCACCAACTGGAAAGGTGTGAGGATTGGATACATTACCATATTGAGGTTAACAGAGAGATACAAACACATGTGAAATATATAATCACCAAAGACCTACGCAATACCAAGAGAAGACTACTCAACATTGTGTCATAAGCTACGTGGGAAAAGGATCCGAAGAAGAATAGATATATGTATATGTGTGAAAGAACCACATCTTGCACACCTAGAACAAACAAAACATTGTAATCAAGTTTGCTGTGATAAAAAATAAAAATTAAGTTAAAAATACGAACAAGAAGTACTGAGACATAAACTTAAAGGGCTTTTTCCTCGCACATTCCATTCTAATTTACAACCTAGACCACCACTTCCAGTAAGGCTCTGTTGCCCTAGTAACCAGATTTGGTAAAGGAGAAATGCTGCCGCCTTGTGGCCGATTCCCGCAAGAGCAGCTTTTAACCCACAGCTAATGGTCACTTACCATTCACAAGGACTCAGGGCTGTAAAGGACACCTGCCTTCAAAATTGTGCTGAGGTAGGGAATGGATAAAAAAAATTCAAAACAGGCAAAATTTTCAAGAAGATAGTATGAAGAGGTAAGTTTTCCTCACTGTCTTTTCAAAAAAAGGAAAATGGATAAAAGCTCCACCTCAGGAAGTATTAGACTCATGCAATCTAATCTACAAAAAGTTTTCAACTCAAACCAGTCGACTGACCATTGGCAAAAAGTCTACAAACAATAAATGCTGAAGAGGTTTTAGAGAAATGTGTACCCTCTAGCTGCTGGTGAGATGTAAAGGGGTTAACCGCCAATAATGAGAACAGAAAGGAGCTGCGTTTAAAAGGAAAAATTGAGGTACCATGCAATCCAGCAGGCGCACCAATGGGCCTCTCACCTGAGAAGACCAGAATGAAGAAGACCCGGGCTGCAAAAGCTGCACTGCAGCCTTATTCACAATAGACAAGACAGTGAAGCAACCAAAATGTCCATCAACAGCTGAAAGGATAAAGAAGAAGTGGTCCATGTACACAATGAATACTAGCCGTGGAAAACAATGAAACACTGCTCTTTGAGGCACCATAGATGATCTTGGAGATAATCACAGAACACGAGGTAAGTCGGAAAGCAAAAGTCCTATATCCTATGATATCACTTATAGGCGTTATCTAATAACTGACACAAATGAACATATTTCCACAGAGAAAGTCAATCACAGACTTATTAAAAAAAAAACTATGCTTATCTAAAAGGAAAGGTGGGGGGAATGGGTACATGAAGATTAGCGTTACCATACGTGTACAAATACATATTATATACATATATCAAAAAGACCGACCATATAGCAAGGAAGGATTACGGAACACTCTGTAATAATTTACACGGGAAGAGGACCTCTACATAAATAGGTATATAGGATATGTAGATGAACCAGAGTGTGTACACCTTGGACAAGCAACATTCTAACGATTACCCCAATTGAAAAAAATTAAAACAACGAACTAGGAGTAAGGAGACATAAACTTATGGGGGGTTTTCCTGGCACATTCCATCCAAATTTAAAACCTAGGCAAACAACTTCCAGAATGGCTCTGCTGCCCTAGTACCCAGATTTGGGAATGGAGAGATGCTGCATCCTTGTGGCCGTTTCCCACAACAGCAGCTTTAAACCCACTGCAAAAGGTCACTAAATATTCACCAATTGCAGGTCTGTAAATGACACCGGCCCTCCAAAAAATACTGAGGTCGAAAATCGACCCAAAAATTCTAGAGTGCCACCTTCCAAAGAGAAAATTTGAAGAGGTATATTATACTCACACATTTTTTCTTTTTTCTTTTAACAGAAAAGGAAAAGGCGTGGAAAAATGATGAATTGTAGGAATTTTTACAGACATGTAAACCCAAATTACAAAAACCTATCAGCTCACACCAGTCAGAATGGCCATCAACAAAAATGCTGCAAACAATAAATGCTGACGTGATTGTGGAGAAATGCGTACCCTCGATTCTAAGCGGGACGTGGTAAGAGCCACTAATGAAAGCACAATTGAGGTGCCTTGAAAAGGTCAACGTTGAGCTACCATACCAGTCAATCAATCAAACCCACTGCTGGGTCTATCACCTGAGAAAATGAAAATCAAAAATCACAGGCTGGCAATCCTGCACTCCAGCAATATTTACCATAGGCAACACTTGGAAGCAACGAAAATGTCCATCAACAGAGGAACGCACCAAGAAGAAGTGGTCCATGTACACACTGGAATATTAGCCATGGAAAACATGGAAGCACTGCTCTTTGAGGCACCATAGATGAGCCTGGAGATAATCACAAAACATGAAGTAGGTCGGAAAGCAAAAGACCTATAGCCTATATTATCACTTATGGCATTATCTAATAACTGACACAGATGAACATATTTCCAAAGAGAAAGACACTCACAGGCTTAGAAAACAAACTATGCTATCTAAAAGGAAAGGAGGGGGGAAATTGAGAAATGAAGATTAGTGTCACTATACATATACAAATACATATTATATACATGTATCAAAAAGACCGAACATATAGCAAGGGAGGTCGACGGAACACTGTAATAGTTTACATGGGAAGAGGATCTGTACATTAATAGACATACATAATGTACAAATGAACCAGATTGTGTACACCTAGGACAAACAATATTCTAAACTTTACCCAGATTTAAAAAAAAATGTAAACACCAAGAAGAAGTAATGAGACATAAACTTATGGGGATTTCTCCTGGCAAATTCCATCCTAATTTACAACCTAGGACAATGACTTCCAGAAAGGCTCTGCTGCCCTAGTACCCA